>NW_028141172.1:7225203-7377718 GCF_030444845.1 Prenolepis imparis | reverse complement strand
ATAATATATATAATATTATATTATATTATATTATATTATATTATATTATATATTATATTATATATTATATCTTATAATAATTATAATATATTATATTATTTTATAATATATTATATTATATTATTATATTATATTATATATTATATATTATAATATATTATAATATATTATATTATTTTATAATTATATTATATTATATTTTATATTATTTTATATAATATTATATTAAAATACATTAAGAATTAAGCTATGAAATCGGTATCTCAAAAAGTAAGAAATATCGGGAGCTGTATCATCGGCGCCGGTGTAAGATAGGAAAGGAGGGAAGGAAAATTTTAGAAAGCCGTCGTCGCCTTTTCACGACACGTGTGTGAACGTGTAGATGCGCGTCTTCAAAAAGTAAATAAGCCGTGAATATTGCACCGCCCGCGGCAACGACGGAAGGGCGAGGGTTTCGGCCCTATTATCCATCACGAGGACTGTCAGCCCCATGTGGGATCAGGTCGACGGTGTATCTCGCCAAGACGTTATAGCAGCCCTCGATACGTCGAACGGCACATGGTATGTTGTTCGATTACATCCCTCCTCTCCTCCTCCCGTCAACTCTTTTTAAAAAAAAGGATCCAACGCGCTTACGCGCGCACATAATCCCTCTTTGTAAAGAATTTCGGATGAGAAGGCGCGGAAATTTGAAGGGCGATACTGTTTATTCGATTAATAATATCTGATTAATGACATGATTGATAATAATGCAATTAAGAGGTTTCAGGATCCTTCTTTTCATATTTAATTATGACATTAGAAGCGAGAAATCATGTAATTTTTTGTTTTTTTGTGTGTTTGTGAAATAAGTAAATTTTTTCGCGTGCCACACATACATATCGTTCGCGTTTGATAATATATACAGGGTGTTTCAAAAGTCCTGCAACAGTTAAATATTTCGAAAACAAAGGCTTTTTGAGAGAAATGTTTCAAATAAAAGTTGTAGGGTTTTAAGTGGCGCATTAAATAGTAATATTAGTGTGACTATAAATAGCATTGTTAAGGCCACGTGAAATTCACTTTGAAATTTTTAAATGAAAACCCCTATTTTTTATTATATATTCATATATCTTATCTTAAGGGCTTTTCAAAACACTATAATAAAGTTTTTCGAGATAAAGCTCTCGAAATAATCTATAAGAATGTGCAATCAAAAATAAGGATTTTAAAAAATTTCATTTAAAAATTTCAAAATATATATATATATATAAATTTTACATTTGGCCTTAACAATGCTATTTATAGTCACACTAACATTACTATTTAATGCACCACTTAAAGCCCTACTTTTATTTGAAACATTTTTTTCAGAAAGCCGTTATTTTCGAGATATTTGACTGTTGCAGAGGACTTTTGGGACACCCTGTATATAAGTTATAATATTGGTAAAATACATCGAGAGGAGACTTTTCAATTTGTGTTAATTCACAGTAATCTTTATAATCTTTATATTAATCTGTAAATCTTGGTCAATCGTCATCGAAGTTTATTTTCGCTATAGAGATGTAAGACATATGTGTACGTAGATGAGAATTGTATACATATGCAATACTATTCAGAATAATAAGAAAGATTTTTTTAATATAATTTAGGATAACGAAAAAAAAAAAAAATGTTTGGTAATGAAACTGAAGTAGAGTTCCGCCCTCTCCGATTTTAGTCGAAACTTTACAATATTGTATATTTTTGTGTATAATTTAAAACACGAATCTGTAAATTAAAATTGTCGCTCCTCAAGTAGGAAAACATTACAGTGGGGTTCGCATAAATTCGTGTTTTACGCACAAAAATACACAATATTGTAAATATATTGAGTTTATTTCGACTCGATATCCGGTCAATACTTACAAAAATAATTCGACTCACATTTCGACTCACTATATTCTTCTTCTCTGATTTCGGCGTACTCCGGATTCCTTACCGGCACCATTTTTCCTGTTGGAGACCAACCTCTGCGTCGGAAACTGTCCTCGTAGAAGCCTCGAAACACTATTTGCACTCGCGTTACTTTTTTTTTTCGTTCGTGACGCGCGGCGACGCTAGGATTTTAGCTATCACGCATTTTCGACGCGTTTCGGTAAAATTTCGCGTTGCCGCTTTTTTTAAGGCCCACTTATCAGAGGGTCTTCTCGAACGACGATGGCGACTTCCTCGCGACGCACTCAGGAGTCGACGATATTTAAGAATTGGACACTATATATACACTTCACTATATTTTATATTTAATTTTATATTTATATTTAAGAAGAAATCGCGGAAATCGTGCAGGAGCTTCGCCGCGATTATTTTATTGTCGAGCGTATTTTGACGATACCGTGAAAGTTTTATTAATAAATTGTTAGCAATATATGGCGGCGCGCCATTGTGGTAGTCGACCTGCGACTTTTACGCAAATTACGAGTTTAGTTCGTCACGTAACGATAGTTGGACACGATGATGCGAAAGTACGATCTTAAACGCGTGAATACAATTCACAACGCCGAAAAACTCGGAAAATTTTCGCGTCGAAAGCGCACCCGGTAATTCTCGCGATCCGCCCTCGTAAACCTGCGCGCGCGCGAACTTTCGGCGGCTCGAGTCGGAGCTGTGACGTCGTCACGCGCTTTTGAAGGAACGAATGTTACGCGAGATTCGCGGCCGACGAGATCCATCTCGCGCGCGCGATCAGATTTGTACGATAATTAACGACGTAAAGACACTAATTAATATAATCTCATTCGTACTTTCGCGGACCGGTGATGAGCACGCGACACGTTAATCGCGAACAATTCGAAAGTGCACTAGATGGCAGCTTTCTAGATTGTGTTCGAAAATATATTTAATTAGGGCGAAGCGCTCGATCGACCAATCAAACCGAAGAGATCCTCGGTTTCCGATTGGTCGGTTCATGGTGGAAAGAAAACCATGGGTCGAATTCTGAATTTTGACGGACGGATTTCCGAACGCAACCCTGAAGTTTCTTACGACGTTCGTCGAAAACACAAGTCGAGCAATGAATTATAATAAAATTGTAAAATTAATAAATTTGCTAAAAATAAATGATATGTGCATTGCTATTTTATTGAATTTTAACATTAATTTTATGCTAATAAAATTATTTAATTTCTTCAATAATAAATAATTTTTTAACTCTTTGTAAAAAAATAACTCTAATATCTGATAAAATTATTTCAGTCATTCAATTTTAGAAAAGAGATTTATAATTATTTAAAGTTTTAAATAATTATAATTATATAAATATATACAATTGAAGAGACGATTTATAAAATTATAGAGATAAAATTGAAATAACTATGTAAATTCTATCTATATATTTATATCTATATATATGTATATATGTATGTATAAATTAATAAAAAATGTCTTTTATGTTCTAGATTCTAGATGATTGTTATGTTATAGATAATCACACATTTTTTATTATTTATAATTTTATTTATTCGTTAATTCATAGTAATGCTATATTAATATTAAAATGTATGTTAAAAAAATGGATTTCCATTATTTCTTAATAAAAATAAGTTTTGTTTTAAAGAAGAAAATTTAACAATAAAAAAAGAACTTCTAAAGAAACTCCTTGGTTTTAAAGATTAATCTTTAGAATAATATATGACTAAACTTTAATATTTTTAAATTTTTTAAACACGTTCAGAATATTCGATATATTTCTAATGAAAAATGACGTGACAAGATATTTAATAATTTAATATATTTTTAAGGGTGTTATTTTTTCTTTGTACAGAAAAATATTATATAAATGGAAATTTTTCTCTTCAATACTTTTCGAATTATCTAACCAATCTCAAGACATTTTTTACGTGATAATGTTTAATTATTACAATGAAACTCTAATTAATAAATATAAAAACAGAATATACATATTTTAATTTTAGACGGAAATATCGTTTTCTAATCTTCCTATTTTTTCTGATAAATTTAAATTCTTTTTCAAACATTTCCTTGTTAATTTTATTTATGTCCTTCCTGCATACATTTATCTAAATTTAAATTTTAACATTATTAAAATAAATATACGATTTTAAATGTATTATCAATGAAGAGACTGAAATATACAAATGACATTTTATTTTATTCAAACTTTAGAAATTTTATTCTTTACATACTTTTTACGTATTCTAGATTTTTGCTCAGGAAAGGAATAATGATTTTATCTAAGATACAGAATGTATTCGAGAGAAACAAAAAGAGACAATTATTACAGACCACGCATTTATTGAGACAATAAACCGCAACAACAGACAAAATCAGTTTAATCCTCCTCCTCTTCTGGTGCGGCGCCACCGCTTCCCTTCCTCAGATTCTTCCTCTTGACGCGGCCAGGTCTGCCGCCACCGAATGGTGATTTGAGCGAGAAATCGATGTGCTTTTGCGAGTCCAGTCGCACGATAAACGATGGAATATTCACCACCTGTTTACGCACTCTGCAACAATAAAAAAAAACATTGCTAATTATTCCTTTGAGTTCGCCTTTAAAGCCACTGACTGCAAATTCTTCTATTATAGAAAGATAAAGACTCTACCAAAATTTCTTTCCTTTGTCTCTCGACAAGAATGAGGATCTCGACAGAGGAGAGCAACAGACATTAAGTGCCGAAAAACGGCACTTAAGTGGCCTGCGTGAATCAAATTTTGTTGAGAAGGATTTTGACAGGAGGGCAACAGACGTTAAGTGCCGAGAAAACGACACTTAAGTGGCCTGTGTGAAATTTTGTTAATATTGTGAATTCTGGACTCGTATGTAGTCAATCATCCAAGATACCATGATATTTAAGTAGCAGAATTCGTTCAGCGGATCGCCTCATCGACATACATGAATGTTGAACCTTTGAATATCGAAATTTTTACCAGTTTTATCGAGATGAACGAACTGTTAAAGTTTCGAATAAAATATTCAAATAATTTTATTAAATTTGCATTGAAAAACTGCATAACATAGCTCTTTGAATGTGAATTCTAAGTTTGTAGCCTAGTATGAAACCGAAAAAGGAATCAATCCTTGACCGGTGATTAAGCTAGGCTCTTGATTTTGCCTCAAAGATTAGAAATGCACCAATTAAAAATAATTCGGCCATTTCTTGCCCATTTTTTAAGGCGTTTTGACCTTGACTCTTTACATTGTTTCTAAATTGTAAAAAAAATCCATAGCTTTTTTGATTACAAAATCTCTATTCGTTCTTAAATTTCTTTTTTCCGCAATAAAATTTTCTTTTCTCAATGATAAGTGATCTTTTTTTCCAACAACATATATAAAGACACATATATGTATATTATTATTTTTAATAATTTACCGAATATGCCGTTGGCGAATAAGCACGCGAGCATGATGGATGGATTTGGCCAGACCTAGCTTGAATACTTGAGTCTGCAGACGTCGCTCCAGAAAGTCTTCAATCTTCAAACCCAACACATAATCGAGTTTCATGTGAGCTTCATTCAATACACCAATTCTTACCAAACGACGAAGCAGGGCATTTCCTATATGAATATTTTTGCATTAGAGAAATTATAAAGAATTTTCAGAAATATCTTTCTCAAGATTTCTAACGAAATTTATCAGTCCACGCATATATCTACAATGATGTTCAGACAAGAGGTGTCAGATAGTAGCGTATAATCATCATATGGCGTTCAATAATTATAAAACTGATTAATATAAATGCAAATGTTATTTAAAAAAAAAATCTTATTAGAGTGTAAATGTACGACTGATGTATGATTAACCTTCGAAGAGACGTTTCGGATCCTTCTCCTCCAGCGTGAGCAACTCACGAGCAGCCTTCCGGATCTTGGCTAGGGTGTACTTGACCCTCCATACTTCGCGTTTATTACGAAGACCGTATTCTCCGATGATACGTAACTCCTGGTCGAGACGAGCTTTCTCGTACGGCCTTCTGGGAGTGACGTAGGTCTTGGAGAAGACCGACGGAATTCTTCCGTTAACCATGCTAAGTTATATTATCACCTATTGAAAAAAATTATTTTAAAATCGCGTAGAAACAAATAAATCGCACAGAAACGAAAAGAAACAAATAAATTTCAAATTTCTCTCATTTTTAATACCGCGAATCAAAAATACATTATACATATCCGCCACGTGTTCATGCAATATCCGACAAAAAGAATATATATCTTCAATTCAACGCCTTGAAATATATATATATTTACTTTAGGATTTTAGAACGATTATAATGGTGATTAAATTACTCGAATAATTACGAATAATCGGACGGAATAATTCTATTCGTGAATATTATATACTCTACCTCTTCTCCACGAGAGGAATCGACACCTCGCCGAGACGAACACGATAAAAATGGCCGAGCGATCGTCAGCCGTCAGCAGAGCAGCAGTAGCGTGGAATTTTTAGTTGACGCATGCGCAGTAGCGCAATATAAAGGTGCTCGCTCGACCAATAGGAAGCGAAGCAAGAAATATCACACGATTGAATTTTGTAAGAATGTAAATAATATAGAAATATAGAATATAGAAAATAAATATATATATATATGTAATAAAATAATAATATGTATATAATAAAAATATTAATAAAACAGTGGAGAACAATATATCGACATGAATATAAATAAAGAAAATTATTTATAAATTTATATATATTTATTATTCATAAATTAATTTAATTTTTATAAAATACACTAATTTATAAAAAAAGCAGAATATTCTAATTGTAAGAGGAAATTAAAAAAATATTACTCAATTTTGAACGTCCAAATAAAGAATTTTTAGATTTTTCTATTTTTTGTAGATTATTTTTAAAAAATTTAAATATAAATAGCTTGCAATTATTAATAAACTGTTTTGAAATTAAAGATTTTTTAAAACTGCTGTTAATTAGAAAAGGAAAAATTTTGTCTAAAAGATTATTATAAAATTATCTATGTAAAATTTCAAAACTATTATCTTTTTCTTAAAATTGTTGATAGGACGCGAATCCACCGCCAGCATCTATTTCTCTAAAGTATATATTTTTTTCTCTTTAATATAAGTAAAATTCCTAATTGAAGAACACTAAACGTGATAAAATAAAAATATTGCTGTGAGATTAGAGATTTCTTTATATTATAATCCTTATATATTATATTGTTTCTCCCCCCCCCCCCCCTTATATTGTACTCTTATGGTTATAGGAATGTCTAAATCTATATTGTTTAAATTTTAAATTTATAAGCTAAAATATATTTTTGGTTATCTTATATGATTGGATAACATAATTTTTATATTTATATTTTCATCTTTTTCATTGTGCGTTAAGCCCTGCGCAGAAAATATTAGGAATAAATATTAAATATTAGGAATAAGAATTATTTTAAAATAATAAAATCGAAAAAACTCTGATATAAAAATATAAATTCAAATATAAAGGAGTAAGGGCTAATAAACTAGTAAGGCCCTGCGCACAATAGAAAAATATTAGTAATAGGAATAAATATTAAGCATTAGGCCTACTGCACAATATAAAAGTATAGAAATTAGGAACAGAGAATAAAAATATCCATGCATCAACAGAAGCAGATAGATATTAGGGAATAACAATAGATATTCTTTGCTTCTATTGATGAATATTTTCTATTTTTTGTTCCTATTGCTTGTACTTTTGTATTGTGCAGGAAGCTTAATGCTTAATATTTATTCCTATTCCTAATATTTTTCCTATTGTGCACAGGGCCTTACATATTTAATATCTAATTTAATTCTTATTCGTAATATTTTTTCTATTGTGTGCGCAGATGTAGGTTAACATGGTTTTCTGATACAAAATGAACATTGAATATCAATACGGAAAAATATCTTAATAGTATATCTTCCACAAAATCACTGATATCATAAATTCGTCATAAAAATAGAGGAAAAGATGTCAGAAGATAAATAATTAAAAAATTGTTAGCAACTAAATAAATTCATTTGAACATAATAAATAACAATATATAATTTTTATTCTAAAAGAATGTTTTTTTAAAATAATAATCTATGTAGTTATATCTATGCTTTTATGATAAAGAATATGTAGAATGTAGTTTTAAATTTAAAAATTTTTTTAAAAGTCCTTATATATGTATATACGAATTCTCTCGAAAAAGGCTATATAGAAATATGTCTCATAAATGCAATATTTTTTTCTTGAAATTATTTATTGGAAGATAATAAGATGCAGAAAATAATAATCATGACTTATAGTCTGCGTCCACGGCGACCTCCCTTTCTACGGGTCGAATCTGATGGAATAGGAGTGACATCCTCAATACGACCAATCTTCATGCTGGAACGGGCTAAAGCACGCAAAGCAGATTGCGCACCAGGACCAGGAGTCTTTGTTTTATTACCTCCTGTAGCTCTCAATTTGATATGCAGTGCTGTAATACCCAGCGATTTACACTTTTCTGCAACATCCTGCAAAATACAATAAAGTTATACCAGATATCCCATTTTAAAGGACCCACTCAAATATCTCATTGTCAGAAACACTGCGTTAAATCGAAAAATGTTTCCTACAAAAGTTGTAGGGTTTCGAGGGGGACATAACATAGTAATATTCATTTGACCTTGGGCGGCGTCTCCAAGGTTAGTGAAGGTTAACTTTAAGTGAAGGTGAGAATGAATTTTGAAGAAAATAAAAAAATGCTTCAGATAAAAGTTGTTCAAATTAATTAGTAGAAAAAGTTGTTATAATAAAAAATATGGGTTTCCATTTAAAAAATTTATTCTCACCTTCACTTGACCTTGGAGACGCCGCCCAAGGTCATATGAATATTACTATGTTATGTCCCTCTCGAAACCCTACAACTTGTGTAGGAAACATTTTTTTATTTAACGCAATGTTTCTGAGATATTTGAGTGGGTCCTTTAAAATGGGACACCCGATATATTTCATGATTAAACTTATTAATCATGCTTTGTACATTTAGATCTTCCTATATGTAATATTACATGTAAATGTTTGCTTTCTTTTTTTAGAAAAAAGTGTATGATATACATATATACACATATTCTCAATTATCAAAAAGAATTTGGTCTTCGACAAAAATAAATGCTCCTTAGAATATAAAAATTTATTATTTCAAATACTGCCTGGATGGATAATACACTAACTTCTTGAATTAATTTAAGTACAAAAAGTAAATTAAATCAATCATACCTGAGCTGCAAGCATAGCTGCATAGGGTGAGGCTTCATCACGATCCGCCTTCACTTTCATGCCACCAGTAACTCTGGCGATTGTTTCCCTGAATCAAAGACACAGTTATATATCATAAGAGGTCTGCTCTTTTCAGCTGAACTAGTTCAGAATTTATCTTTTTTACTCCACATTGGAAGGAAAGAGATAAAGTCTGAACTAGTGCAACTGGTTCAGCTGAAAATAAACAGACCTAAGAGTTGTTAAATTTATACTTATATCTGCAAAACATAATCTAATATAATACGTACCTGCCCGATAAATCAGTGACATGTACAAATGTGTCATTGAAACTCGCGAAGATATGAGCCACTCCGAAGACTACTTCTCCTTCACGGAGTTGCGGTCCAAGAGAGACTTGAACCTCTTCCTTCTGTACCTTTCCTCGTTTCGGCGGCATTTCTGAAGAAATTACGTATTCAGTTATTAATCGGCAATTATCGATCGTCTATGTTGCTGTTCTATTTACTACGAGAGAGACAAATAAAGAGAAAAAGAACATGTGTATAAATATACCAAAGATAGATTTTAAGGTTATGTCCTTAAAAGAGAACCTAGACCAGTGTTGCCAGATCAGAGAGAAACCTGAGAGCGGCCACCGCGATTCAGTGGACGCGTGTACTGATGCGCCCCCTGAGAAAGTAGACGTGAACTACGTCGTAACGCTCGGTAAAAAATATAGAATATGGTTCGAATCCGTGATATGGTTCATATCCAAACTACTCGGATAAGAACCGAGTTGAGAACCAAACCGATGAGTCAGACAAGGACCAACAATTCATCGCTCTGGCTTTGTCTCACCAACGATGAGCGTCTCGTGGACTCGTGCGGCGGCAGGCACGAGATTTCGCCTCTCGCGCGTAGCGTTCCACGTAATTCGAGGACAAAATTTTATGACGTTAAACTTTGGGCAATATATAAAAAATTAAATATATTAAATGTAAGGTGTAAGATCAGATTATAAGTTGAATAAAAATTATATCCAGTTTTTTGAGTACATTAAAAAAATTGTTTTTTGAAAGTGTATATTAAAAAAAATTGTTGAATTAATTTTGTTTTAGATGAATAAATATTCTAATTTGCATAAATAATAAAAAAAAAGTGCGAGTGACGGGAATTGAACCCCACTCGTAGTACGTACACTTAAGTCCGTGGTTATCACGTTACTGATTGTGAGTCGGATTCGATTCCCGTCACTCGCATTTTTTTTTATTATTTATCCAAATTAGAATATTTATTCATGTAAAACAAAATTAATTCAACAATTTTTTTTAATATACATTTTCAAAAAACAATTTTATTAATGTACTCAAAAAACGATATAATTTTTATTCAACTTATAATCTGATTTTACACATTATATTTAATACAAAATGAAACAAATAATAAAACGCTTTATTGAAAGTGCAAATTAAAAAATTGTTGAATTAAATTTGTTTTACATGAATAAATATTCTAATTTGCATAAATAATAAAAAAAAGTGTGAGTGACGGGAATCGAACCCGACTCACAATCAGTAACGTGATAACCACGGACTTAAGTGTACGTACTACGAGTGGGGTTCAATTCCCGTCACTCGCACTTTTTTTTTATTATTTATGCAAATTAGAATATTTATTCATCTAAAACAAAATTAATTCAACAATTTTTTTTAATATACACTTTCAAAAAACAATTTTTTTAATGTACTCAAAAAACTGGATATAATTTTTATTCAACTTATAATCTGATCTTACACCTTACATTTAATATATTTAATTTTTTATATATTGCCCAAAGTTTAACGTCATAAAATTTTGTCCTCGAATTACGTGGAACGCTACGCGCGAGAGGCGAAATCTCGTGCCTGCCGCCGCACGAGTCCACGAGACGCTCATCGTTGGTGAGACAAAGCTAGAGCGATGGATTGTTGGTCCTTCTCTGACTCATCGGTTTGGTTCTCAACTCGGTTCTCATCCGAGTAGTTTGGATATGAACCATATCACGGATTCGAACCATTTCTATGTTTTTTACCGAGCGTAACGACGTAGTTCATGTCCACTTTGTCAGGGGGCGCATCAGTACACGCGTCCGCTAAATCGCGGTGGCCGCTCTCAGGTTTCTCTCTGTTCATAGTTTTGCCAAGTGTGACGCTGTCATATAAATTTTTGTTATGTCGGTAAAATCTTATGATATAAAATGGTATCGTAGTGCATTACGCACTATCAGTAAAATGCAAGGGCAATGTCTTTCAATATATGTACATATTAGGGTGGTCCTTATATGGGTTTTTTCAGAATTTTAATGTTGGATAGTCGTAAATGGGCTTTAAATGTGAAAAAAAAAATCTCTAATTTTTTCAGATTTTTATTTTGAGCCCTGAGTCTCCCTGTTGGCACGTAATTTTCTTTTTCATTTAAAAAATATTTATTTAAGTTAGTTCTAGTCTAAAATAGCGACATTTTATGAAATACCTTTCATTGCCGTGAAAATAGTAAAACATCGTATATGAGGTATTTCACTCGAGTTGTGTGTTATACTACACACAAATTGAGTGAAAAAATTTAAATTATTATTTTACGGAGTAATCAATATATCGATTAATTTATTATTTTCCATTGATTTTTTTTGTTGAAGATATAATTTCTTTTGTATTCGTTTTTAATACAGCTTATTTTCTTGTATTGGTAGTCCTGATGATACATTGGGCTTTTGTTTTAGGTATTTCACGTGCAAACAGGGAGACTCAGGGCTGAAAATAAAAATCTGAAAAAATTAGAGAATCATTTTTTCTACATTTGGAGCTGATTTATGACCATCCAACATGATCTTCCATTTAACGACCACCCTAGTACATACGAGGGTGGTTTGAAAAGTCCGTGCAAAAATGAAAACTACTTAATTTTTCGAGATAAACTTTTTTTATTTTTCAACGTAGTCTCCTTTTAGGCTTATACACTTCGTCCAACGCTGCTCCAGTTTGTTGATCCCTTCCAAATAATAAGATTAGTCCAACTCTGCAAAATAGGCATTCGTTTCCGCAATCACCTCCTCGTTTGAATAAAATCTCTTTCCCCCCAGCCATTTCTTCATATTGGGGAACAAGTAGTATTCCGAGGGAGCCAAATCTGGAGAATAGGGAGGATGCGGAACGAGTTGAAACCTTAATTCCATCAATTTTGCGGCTACAACTACAGATGAGTGAGCTGGTGCGTTGTGATGGAAAAGGACTTTTTTGTGGGCCAATCGTGGACGTTTTTCTTGCAGCTCGGTTTTCAAACGGTCCAATAACGATGAATAATATGCACCTGTAATAGTTTTGCCCTTTTCCAAATAGTCGATGAGGATTATTCCATGCGAATCCCAAAAGACAATCGCCATAACTTTCCCGACCGAAAGAAGTCTTCGCCTTCTTTGGTGCAGACTCCCCGCTGGCAACCCATTGTTTGGACTGTTCCTTGGTCTCAGGCGTGTAGTGGTGTATCCATGTTTCGTCCACAGTGACGAAACGACGCTTAAAGTCCTGTGGATTCCGCTGAAACAGCTGCAAACCGTCCTTGGAACACCTCACACGATTTCGTTTGTTGTCAACTGTGAGCAATCGCGGCACCCATCTTGCGGATAGCTTTTTCATGCCCAAATGTTGATGCAAAATATTATGTACCCGTTCACTCGAGATGCCCACAGCACTAGCAATCTCGCGCACCTTCACTCTTCTATCATCCATCATCATATCATGGATTTTATCAATGATTTCTGGAGTAGTGACCTCAATAGGGCGTCTAGAACGTTCAGCGTCACTTGTGCTCATATGGCCACTCCGAAAATTTTGAAACCACTTATAAACTGTTCTAATCGAAGATGCAGATTCACTATAATGTTTATCAAGCTTCTCCTTAGTCTTCTGAGGCGATTTGCCTTTCATAAAGTAATGTTTTATCAACACACGAAATTCTCTTTCATCCATTTTTTGGAAATCACTCGACTTTCTCGATTCAAACGAACGCCAAACACAGCGAAATAGACCGATCTGGCTGAAACTTGGTGTGTGTTCTTCCAAGAGATGCTACTAACTAAAAATAACCCCGATACGCACCAGTGGTGCCATCTCTCTGACTTTGCATGGACTTTTCAAACCACCCTCGTATATTATTTTTTAGGAAGTAATAGGCGCATGCACACGCACACACACACACACACACACACACTCCAAAATAGTGTGAAAAATGAAATCCAAAGGATAGTAATTGTTGAATAAAACATTGACTACAAATCGCAAATTTTTCTCATGAAATTCTGGATGAGAGAGAAAGAACACTTTGTCTGTTAAGCCTATTACCGTGCCCCTCTTTTGACAAAGTGGATGTTGAGAAAAAAAGTTCAAGTACCTCCCCGAGAACGTTTGTTTATGGTACTATTACGTTTGTATATAAGATAGATTGCAGGGATTGTAACGCGTCGTATGTGGGACAAACGGGAAGACAATTAAACACCAGAATAAAGGAACATAGAAATCACATTAACAGAAATACCTCGAATCGTTCAGTAATCACGGAGCATAGACTGAGTTTCGATCATGATTTTCGTTGGGACAATGTAAAGATCTTAGACAGGGACCCTTATTATTATAGAAGACTGATTTCCGAAATGATATTTATTAAAAAACAAGTAAATGGTTTGAATTTGCAGACGGACACGGAAGGTTTACCGGATATTTATCTTTCGTCGATTGAAAGACTAATAAATGTTTAACGCCCTTGAGAGAAAAAACTAATAAATACATTATATAAACAATAGTTCGATTACCTTACAGACATTCTCACAGCTCATTTTGATAACGGCTGTGTGAGATATCATATCTATTTATAATGACAGAAACTGTTATAATTAATATCTACCGTTTCATGTTCGATTCTGTATCAATTAAAGTGTAAAATTATATAGTTGATTATGGACGTCATACTGTAAGTAATTTGCTGTTAAAATATTTTATTTTCGTCTTTGCATTGGAGAATTCTTGCTAGATCTGAGGGTTTCTTATGGCTTGATGGTCTGTCAACCTTAAAGACCAGCAGGAAGACTGTTAGACGAGATGACGTCATTAGTCGAAATATAATTGTTAACAAGACATCTTAAAAATGTAACGACGATGTGACTTGCGATTTTTAATGTTGAAATTTAGTTCTCAGACAGTTGTTGTTTGTTTTGTTTTGACTATTAATGTAACGCGTTTAGCTTAGACTAAGAATGTATAGATTTAATGTAACGCGTTTTAATTATTGATTTTCATAGCGATACGCTGAAGATGACCACAAAAAATGGTCGAAACGTTCGTAAATTGATTGAATAAAGTTAATTTGTTTGCGCACTGATATCTGCGTTTGACTATTATTGCCAATATAATACTAATGTATATATATATATATATATGTTATATATTTTATACATATTGTGTTATGTTTATATCCCAGCAAACACAGATATATATATATATATATATATGTATATATATGTATATATATACCGGGTGAGGCAATAATTATTAGCACCTTAAATATCTTTATAAATATTGATTTTAGACAAAAATGTTTCAAACAAAAGTTGTAGGGTTTCGAGGGGGACATAACATCGTAATCAAGAATTGCCCTTGAGTGGCATTTTTCAAAGTCATTTAAAGGTCATTTATATTTTTTTAAATTGAATTATCTAAATTTTTTTTATATAAATTGATTCCCTACAATATTCACTATAAAAAGTTATAAGGGCAACATGGCCAAAAAATTAATAGTTTACGAGATATTTTATAAATTAATGCAAGCATGTCAAACACGCGGCCCGCGGGCCGCATGCTGTTCGCCAATAAAAAGACTGCGACCCACTGAGACTTTTTGAAAATCTTCCAAAAAAAATTAGAATTTAATATATTATTTACTTAAAAATAATTAAAATAATATTTTTTTCGAAAGATTTTTAAAAAGTCTCGGTCGCAGTCTTTTTGTTGGCGAACTGCATGCGGCCCACGGGCCGCGTGTTTGACATGCTTGCATTAATTTATAAAATATCTCGTAAACTATTCATTTTTTGGCCATGTTGCCCTTATAACTTTTTATAGTGAATATTGTGGGGAATCGATTTATATAAAAAAAGTTTAGATAATTCCATTTAAAAAAACATAAATGACCTTTAAATGACCTTGAAAAATGCCACTCAAGGGCAATTCTTGATTACGATGTTATGTCCCCCTCGAAACCCTACAACTTTTGTTTGAATCATTTTTGTCTAAAATCAATATTTATAAAGATATTTAAGGTGCTAATAATTATTGCCTCACCCGGTATATACACTCGTCAAAAAAATTATCGCAACACGTAATTAATATCAAAATTTAGCATAAATTTAAATAAGCGTATCTCCGCGAAAAATTGTCGTATTTCAAAAAATTTTTTTTTGTTTTAAAGGGTAAAGTCTCTACTTTAAGGAACTTTCGTTCGATTTTGATTTTATTCTCTCCCCCTTTCTCCATCCCTTTAAACGGAGGGACGTGTTTTTTTTTTTTTTTTTAAATTGCATAGTTTGACGAACTCTACGGAGTGTACTAAATTATTTTCACAAATATCATCATTACTATCGTAAAATATGGACTTTTCTCTACAAATTTAAAAAAAAATTGAATACCGTACGATTTATTTTCGCGAAGTTACGGCGTATCAAAGTTACCTATACACTTTTGTCTATATATTCAATTACCGCCAACATTAGCATTATCCAATGGGCACTACGGGGAAGTTGCTGGTCGAATTTTGCCCATCGTGTGTGTGTGTATGTGTATGTGTGTGTGTGTGTGTGTGTGTGTGTGTGTGTGTGTGTGTGTGTGTGTGTGTGTGTGTTGGGGTAGCGATATATGTTCGTATTTAAAATTGTGTATTTCTGCCTCGTCTTCGGATGACCTTTAATGTGAAGGTGGCTGCATGATTTTGAAAGACTACCAACCAATTTGCAGCAATTGGAAGCCCTACATCGAATATGGTTCGAAATTCTGCAATCCACAATTAGAGCCTGCATTAATATGCGTGAGCGCCTGCAAGAGGTCATCCGAAGACGAGGCAGAAATATACAATTTTAAATACGAACACATATATTCCTGCCCCAACACACACACACACACACAAACACACACACGATGGGCAAAATCCGACTAGCAACCTCCCCGTAGTGCCCATCGGATAATGCTAATGTTGGCGGTAATTGAATATATAGGCAAAAATGCATAGGTAATTTTGATACGCCGTAACTTCGCGAAAAAAAATTGTACGGTATTCAATTTTTTTTTAATTTGTAGAGAAAAGTCCATATTTTACGATAGTAATGATGATATTTGCGGAAAAAATTTAGTACACTCCGTAGAGTTCGTCAAACTGTGCAATTTTTTGAAAAAAAAACACGTCCTTCCTTTTAAAGGGATGAAGAAAGGGGGAGAGAATAAAATCAAAATCGAACAAAAGTTTCTTAAAGTAGAGACTTTACCCCTTTAAAACAAAAAAAAATTTTTTGAAATACGACAATTTTTCGCGGAAATACGCTTATTTGAATTTATGCTAAATTTTGATATTGATTACGTGTTGCGATAATTTTTTTGACGAATATATATACATATATATACAGGGTGTTAAAAAAAAGGGTAAAATATTTTAAGGGGATTTAGTATGCCTCAAAATAAATTAAAAAGTCTTAATAAACATGGGTCCGCAAGTAAGTCATTTTTGAGATATTGCGAAGATGCAGGGTCTGCATAAACATGGAAGGAGGTCATTTTGAGCATCTTCTTTAAGATAAGGTAAAATACTTATTTTTCTGCATAAATTATAATAAAAATAAATATTTTAAACAACAAATAAAAATTATTAAAAAATATAAAAAAAAATTAAATTAAAAATATCTCAAAAACGGTTTATTTGCGGACCCATGTTTATTAAGACTTTTCGACTTGTTTTTAGGCATACTAAATCCTCTTAAAATATTTTACCCTTTTTTTTTAACACCCTGTATATATATATATATATATATATATATATATATATATATAAATTAATATCTGTATTGTTATAGATAGTAACAAATTCGAAATAATCGAAGGAAATAATGCCACTGTTACTGGAACAATACGAATTCCAGCTAACATTAAAGACGAGAAAATATGTACTACATTTATTGATCGAAATGACAATGATAAAGAGGAAATGAGTATGAAAGATATCTATAATATAAAGAATTGAAACTTCGTGGTTATCAATACACTGGCGAATTTCGTGGACTAAAAAGCGCATCAATTACGGGAAAGAATGATCATATTGCCTGGACTGATAACTGGGTAACATTTATGGACAACATGTTACAGTTAATAATTTTAGGACAGAATTCGAGAAGTCTTGTTGTACCAACAAGAATTCGCAAATTAGTAATCGACCCGAAATCTCACATAAAACATATCGAAAAACTTCCAAATAAAGAAAAACGTAAGTTTGCAGTATTATAAATGTGGGATACAATGATACAAATGAAATTACAATTTATAGCCGACTGTTATTTCTTGGAAAATATATATCTAATATGTCATCGTATGTGTGTTATACTGCAGATGTCCTTGTACAAAATTATAAGTATTTGTATGTCTTAATATCTGGAAGAATAGAAATATCCGGCGTCGTGGATACACCTACATCTCGCCGACAAAGAGCAGCCAATCCCGTTCTTGAAGAATACAAGTTTAATGCTCATCGAGATCTAAAAATGATATCTTTGCAAGATGCAATAAGAATGTCAGTGCACATTGCGCTTGAATGTTACAATATAATAAACATAAAAGTCATCGAATTTATTGAGGACAGCAATCAAGTGCCGGAAAATTTAAATTGTTTACTTGTGAATAAAGTTCTAGATGTTTTATCGCAAATTCAATCTGATATCAAACTGGTAACAACACATGAACGATTCAAAGACATCGCTTTGCCTGACAATGTTTCTACAATAGAATTTGGTAAACTGACAAGTAATGAAAATTGTTTGATAATCATAGGTTTCGGAATTTTAACAAAAAATAAAAATGAATTATATGAACAATTGTTGTCTGTCATAATGCCAAAAGAATTTCTTCTAACATTGGAAGAACTGGATGCTATCTACGACTACTCATGTCTTGATAGATATGGGTTAAAAGTAATTTTGGAGAAACGCACCAATGATAAAATGTTTATATATTATTAAGGAAAAAATACAATATATTGGCAGTATTCAACAGATAGTGCATGTAAACAATCATGAATTCTCATGGGTAGACAAACTCAAATCATTCATGGATGTAGAAGAGAAAACAAATATGAATATAATAGTCGTCGCAGAAGGAGACTTTGAATGTGGATTAATTGGCCTTGTCAATTGTTTGCGAAAAGAACCGGGCGGTGAAATGATTAGAGGTGTATTTATTCAAGATAAAGATGCGCCTACATTTTCATTACAAGAATCGTTGTACATGGAACAGCTACAGCTGGATTTACCTATCAATGTTATATCTTCCGGTAGGATCTGGGGATCTTACAGACATTTTCCGTTACCACCATTAGAACCAAAACTCGTAGAGAGTGCCTATGTTACTCAGATGGTACGTTCAGAAAATTCCTTATTTAAGAAAAACTGAAATAATTGATATTGCTTGTTCATTCATAAATGAAATAACAATTTGCTGTAACTTTAATTGAACTAAAATAGTTTGTTATATTTATTTATGTTAGGTGCCAGGTGATCTGAGCACTCTATGTTGGATGCAAGACAAATTATCTTTTGTCAACGATGAGAATAAAGAAAATTTAATAAGGATAGTCTATGCGGCTATAAATTTTAAAGATGTCATGATAGCTAGTGGTAGACTCAATCAGGAATTTACCTCAGACAAAGCAAATAGTAGTACTTTAATTCGAATGGAATATGTTGGTTTTAATAAAAATAAACAAAGAATTATGGGATTGTGTTCATCTGGGTATAATACACACATAGTTTTATTTAACATAATTTTAGTAAATAAATTGTTTAAAATAAATGTATTATATATATTTCTTATTATACTTTTAATTAAAAATGCTTATAATGAATATAAGAAATAAAAGAATTGCTATATTTTATATATTTTATATATTTCTATAAATTTTTATTATATATTTCTTATAATTTTAATTAGAAATGCTTATATGATATAAAAACTACAAGAATTGCTATATTTTATATTTCTTTTTACTTATACTTCTTATATATATACAATACTTAAAATAAAATAAATATAAATAAATAATATAAAATAACAATATATATACTTTAAAATAAAAAGAAACATTTTAATGTAACTTTAATATAATAAATAATACATTTTCTAAATTATTATTTTCAGAGGAATGGCAAATATTCGCATAGCTGACAAACATCTCAGCTGAATCATACCTGACAACTGGATGATGGAAGACGCTGCGACGGTTCCTTGCGTATATAGCACATGCTATTACGCTTTATATCTGAGAGGTAAAATGAAGAAGGACGACAAAGTATTGATTCACTCTGGTGCGGGAGGCGTTGGTCAAGCTGCGATTCATCTCCCGCTTTACGAAGGTTGCGAAGTGTTTACAACGGTCGGGAGTATCGGGAAACGAAACTTTATAAAAGAAACCTTTCCCTCTATACCTGAGGATCATATCGAAAATTCTCGAGACACAAGTTTTGAACAAATGATTATCTAGAAAACAGGAAATCGCGGATTGGATGTCGTTTTGAATTCTTTAGCCGAAGAGAAACTGCAAGCATCCGTTCGTTGCTTAGCAAAAGGCGGTCGTTTCCTCGAAATTGGAAAATATGACATGCTTGCCAATAGTCCTTTAGAATTAACTTTATTCACATCAAAAGGCATTAGTTTCTACGGCATCCTATTAGATAAATTATTTTCTGCGAAACCAAAGAGTAAAACAGTACTTAGGAATAAAATAACAGAAGGTTTAAAAAATGGTGCTATCAAACCATTATGCAGAAAAGTCTTCAAAAAGGATCAAGTAGAAGTTGCGTTTAAATATATGGCTGCTGGGAAGCATATTGGCAAGATACGAATATTTTTCAATTATACTTACAATGGAGGGAGTTTATTAATCGAAATAATAGGTTCACACACAAGAAATGTGTGTGTGTGTGTGTGTGTGTGTGTGTGCATGCAATCTTTTTAATTAAATTGTCATTATATTACCAATGTGTGCCAGCAATCAAAAGTTGCAATCTTCCTTCAATTTAATTTATTATATACCCTATCTTTATTTCCATATTTAAGTTGAGATAAAAAAGACTTTGAAATAAAAAAATTAATCAGCATATTTTTCTTGTATTCGCATGTTGTATTCGCTTAATTATGCTTAATATGTACAAAAAAGTTGTCCATGGTATTTCATTCCTCTGTAATTCTTCCATTCTGTATTTCCATCTTTTTGTTCTTGATCTTTTTTTTCAATCTCCGTTTATATCACCTATTAATATAATCGAGATGCAACTTGTATATTGTATGTACACAGCAGTGTACAATGTAAAACATTGCTACAAATTTTTATTTTAGTTTAATTTTTTTTTTTAAATATTTGCGCACATAATTATCGGTTTTTTCATTCGTTCATTTAGAATAATCCTCTTTCTTTTAAACTAATTTTTTCTAACTGTTACATCTCAATTATTAATTATTTAACATTTAATTCTTTCTTTTTACTCATTTATTGTACAGCCACACTTCATTTGACAGTTTATTCATTCTTATAGATCTTGTGCCGATTATATTTACTCTAGCTGTAATCTTCATTTCAATCTGTCTTTGTTCTTTCTAACAGTTTCTTGTCGTTTTTTTCGTACTCTCTTATTCTCATCTTTTTTCTCATTTTTCTTTCTTCTTGATATTTTAGAATATATATACTATCATTTTACATAAATCAATATTATTTGTAAATAATGATAAAAATTCATGAAGAAGATGAATCCTTGAATGCGTGTATACTCGCACATCCCCGTTACTACTGCCTGGAACACAAATGCTACATCGTTTTAGGTGGTCTAGGTGATTTTGGTTTAGAATTAATTATTTGGTTGATTCAACATGGTGCAAAAAATCTAGTACTGACTTCTCGAACTGGGATAAAGAACGGTTATCAGCGATCAAGAGTAACGTTATGGCAATCTTATGGTGTGAATGTACAAATCGTTACAGCTGCTGATACTTTGAAATACGAAGACTGTAAATCTATATTAAAATTTGCTGAAAAACAAGGTCCTGTGGATGCTATATTTAATCTTGCAGTTGTGTTGAAAGATAGCATATTAAAAATCAGACCTCGCAAACATTTGAAGATTCCTTCTTATCAAAGGCATGGACGACAAAAATGATGGATAAATTATCAAGAACAATTTGTCCCCAACTTCGATATTTTGTCGTTTTTTCTTCCGTTTCATGTGGAAGGGGCAACGCGGGCAAACGAATTACGGAATGGCTAATTCCGTAATGGAAAGAATTTGTGAAAGAAGAATGAAAGAAGGTTTACATGGTTTGGCAATACAATGGGGTGCTATTGGTGATGTTGGGCTTGTCGCAGATATGCAAGAAGACGATAAAGAACTTGTTATTGGAGGTACATTACAACAAGAAATATCATCTTGTTTGAATACATTAGAAATATTTTTACTACAAGATCGGTCAATCGTAAGTAGCATGATTGTCGCTGAGACATAAACAACTATTACATATGTAAAAAAAACACGTGCCGAAACATTTTTACAAAGTAAATATTTATTCAATAATATTATTAACAGTACATTATAATAAAATAACTAAGTGCATTGAAAACATTACAAAAAATGTAAACTTCAATAATTGTTAATAATTATTTTTTAAGATTAAGATCCGGTTAAATTCACATCAAAATATTTAATTTTTTCTCTTATTTTTAAAATAGGATTGAAAAATTCAAATATAATGGCGCCAAACTCGTCGTTGGCTGAACTAGGAGTGGATTCAATGATGGCAGAGGAAATTATACAGACGTTTGAGAGAGAATTCGATATTTTATTGACAGTACAAGATATTCGAAATCTCAATTTTGCTAAACTTAAACAAATGACAAATGTAGCTGAGCAAGAAAAAGTGCATGACGCTGCTGAAGCTGACACAAAAAAATTGGATAGTTTAAAAATGTTAACTCGAAAACTTAACGATTCGGAGTTGAGTTCAGATATTTATGTAGAAATCGGTACAAAGAGGGAAGTTGTTGGAAGCGAAATATTTTTTATACCAGGAATCGATGGCTTTGCAAGCTTATATAAACGAATAGAATCGGAAATTAAATCTTTGGCGATATGTTTGCAACACAGTGTATTTCATACTCCGGGTGCTACTCGTTCAATTACGAAATCGGCAGCATATTTTCTGCCTGTACGAAATTACAAGATAATATTTTTAAATATATATATATATATATATATATTTAAAATGCTGTGTATTTGAATAACAATATTCGATTACACACATACACACACGCGAGCGCACGCACGCTCGCCTTTTTTGAATATATTATATCATATATGTTTATATTTATTTTTCTAGCATATATATTGAAAAAACTGAAAAGTAAAAAAAAAACAATTAAAAAAGATTTTTTAATTGTTGGTTATTCATTTGGATCTTTAATTGCCATCGAGTTAGCAAGATTATTAGAAGCTAGGAATTTCTCTGGACGTTTAATACTTATAGATGGAGCTCCTGATTTATTGAAATTTTTGATTAAGAAATTTTTTAATCATCCTTCAGAACAAAAAATACAAAATAACATTCTACTTTATTTGATGAAACTATACCATGGATCGGACAATGAAATGGTTAGTCAAAAATGTTTATCAAAAACACATAATGACTTTTTATTTCAAAAATGATTTACAAAATTGTGTTTACGTATAGTTAAGGCTCCTGGTACCTTGTCGACCATGTCGGAATTCAGACGTCAGAGGCGAGAAAACACACGCTAAAATTTTTTAGATGCCATTTCTAAATAAAAACATATTTGCTTAAAATATCACTTAAGATCTCTTTAATACACTTCTAAAAAACGCCGAAAACTATCCTTTTCCCTTTATAATCAATCAACAGCTGTAAAATGTAATATTATGAGGCCCAGTCCGTCTGGTCTTTGCACATGCGCAGTCATTCCGCATGTCAAAGTCTGATATCTCGATCATTTTACGGTTGTTGATTGACTGTCAAGGGAAAAGAATAGTTTTCGGCGTTTTTTAGAAGTGTATTAAAGAGATCTAAGTGTTATTTTATGCAAATATGTTTTTATTTAGAAATGGCATCTAAGAAATCTCAACGTGTTATTTCTCGGCTCTGACGTCACGATTCCAATATGGCCGCGGTGAGCACCCAGGAGCCTTAATACGGAGAAAGAATATATCAAATATTTTGTTAGAATATGCTCATTAAAATGATAAAATAAACTAAATTTTTTATTATCCTTTTTTTATATAACTATAGTTATAGAAGTTTTGAAAAGTTTCTGTAATTTATTGAAAAAAATACAGATATATGTTATATAATATTTACAATAACAAAAATATAACAATTATCACTAAAGCTTTTATGTTTACAAGTTGCATACACAAATTATATACAAGCTTATATATTAAATTATAAGAGTGATTAATTAATAAATTCTTACTAGTGATCAAAAGAAAAAAATAATTTGATTTATATAGTTTAAAAGTACAGAAAAAGTAATTGGATAATAAGAGAATATAGATATGTTCAGTATATTAATTTAGTATGTAAGAATATAATATAAACATACTGTCTTAGTTTAAAATGCAGATTGTTTTACTTCGTTATTAAAATTGTGCATACGATATTATTATTTACAGCTTGCATTTGAGCTGAATAAATGCAATACATGGGAAAGTAAGTTAAAAGCATTTATTCACTTTTCGAAGGAGTACAATGAATTAACTGTTGAAAATAAAAAAATTGTATGTTCAACAATTTACGATCATATTATAGCTATACAAGATTATGATATATCTAAATTGCCACTCCTTAAATCATCTATAATACTATTAAAACCTACACTTTCAAACAACGCTTTGGAAAAGGATTATGGTCTATATAAGATAAATTTGATTAGGTATATAAAAAAAAAGCGGTACACTTAAAATTTTGGAAAAAATTATCAAATTTCAAATGACAATAACTTCGTAAATAATAAAGATAGAAAGGTTTATAAAAAACGAAAATTGGAATCTCTACTTTAAGAATCTATTCATTATAATGTTGCAAGATAAATATATTGAAAATGGCAGATGACAAAACGAGAGCATGCAAAATCGGAAAATAATGGTCCGAGTTTGCCACGGCACATGGCATGAGTCAAATGTCGTAATTCAATGGGATGAAAAGCATATGATGATACAGAGTCTCCTCTAAAAAATGCTTTTTTAATTATCTCGATACGTAAAGTAAAAAGTTGCCTTTTTATTCAAATGTGAATATCTCGGCGAAAAATCATCGTATCGAGATGATTAAAAAAGCATTTTAAAGAGGAAACTCTGTACTATCATATACTTTTTATCCCATTGAGTGCCGACATTTGACTCACGCCATGTGCCGTGGCGAACTCGGACCATTATTTTTCAATTTTGCATGCTCTTGTTTTGTCCTCTGCCATTTTCAATAAATTTATCTCGCAACATTAAAATGAATAGATTCTTAAAGTAGAGATTCCAAGCTTCATTTTCGATTATTATAAACCTTTTTATCTTTATTATTTACGAAGTTATTGTCATTTGAAATTTGATAATTTTTTCCCAAATTTTAAGTGAACTCCTTTTTTGGAGTAAGTGTATTTTATTATTTTTAAAATATTTCTTATAAGAGAAATTCCTTTTAGGTTACGAAAAGTGCAGTACAAATTCATTATATGGAAGGTACTCACGTCACAATGATGAACAATGACAAAATAGCATCATTTATTAATGAAGCATTGGTAAATTAAAAAGTAGGAGAATAATTATTGCAAGACATTAAGAGTAATTCTTATATTTTAAATATTATATTCAATTTTATTAAAATTTGATATAATTCGATCAAACGAAAGATCTTTAAACAAATATGATTAAAATTAGATACAATTAAAATTAATAGAATAATTACTAACATAATTTTGCAAAACATTAAAAATAATTTCTTATACTTCAAATATTATATTCAATTTTATTAAAATTTGACATAATTCGATCAGAAGAAAGATCTTTAAACAAATATGACGATTAAAATATGATATATGTAAAAATATAACTGGATGAAAAAAGCACTTTTTTCAACAAATTTACGTTTATTTATAACATATATTGCATACATTTTTTAAATCAGTGATCTAAATTGTTTAAGAGTACATCCACTGGATCACCATCCACAGTATACTAATAGCGATAAAAGCTTTGAACGTTGTAACAGATAGCTTTACTCTAAAATATTAACAGAATACACATAATTAATGCATTTTAAAAATATCTTGAATAACACTGGTCAACATTTTTTGACCTTTTTTATCAAATTCAAAATCAGCGATCCCGAAAACCTCCCAAAAATAGTTTTGTTCACACTTTAACTACTTTTGGTATTGTCTTATTGTCAAACGCGAGATCAAAATCGGCGCGCGTCCAGTCAAAAACCTGTGCTACACGATTTCACAGTATTGTCACATGTTTTTTTGCTTCAAAACATTAAAGTTTAAGGTTTAAGCTTTAATTTGAGCCCACAGAAAGTATTCTATCACATCCCGTTTCTTTGTGACAGAGGTTCAAAATGTGCCAAAAAAGGGTTTTTTGACACTTTGACCTCGTTTTTTTCTCAACAATGTGACGTGATGGAACATTTTGGGTTTCAGAGTCTACGGGAAAAATCCTATCGAAATGATCTGTCATTCCTTTTGTGACATAAAAAAAGTCGAAAAATGTTGACCAATGTAATTACACAGTCGGACACAAAATTCTCTCTAAAGTGCGATAGTACGTTTCCTGAAGATTTTTTTGCGCTGAACATGATACCGTTGTCAGAATTTGCCTAACACGTCAGGATTTTTAATAAATTGAAATGAAAGGGGTCAAAAATGGCGTGGTGGCGTTTTGGTCATTTTTAACATTTTTTGCGACAAGAAGAGAACTAGTTTTTAAATAAACTCAATGGCATCTGAAAGTATAATTCAAGAGCTTTCAAACAAATTTTGGTTCATGATTGTACGACTTTTTTTCATCAAGTTATGGTTGTTTGAATTTTAGTCATTTCCTGAAAAAATCTTCAAAATCATACTATCGCACTTTGGAAAGAAAGAAAAAGTGATTTTTTTACTCAATGTGTTATTAATAACATTATATTAACCTAAAATAAAATTTATTATTTTAATTTCCACATATCATTGTATCTCATATTTAAACGACACAACAATGTTTCAGCATATTTTAAACTCACCTTTTAAAATGAGCTTTGGCTACATTTAATCGATTCATATCTTCATGAAGGAGATATTTTTTAACACCTATTAGTCCATTTCTTTAAATGATAAAATAAATATAAATTAATATTAAATATTAAATATATATTTTAAACTTAAATTATAATCTTCAATTATACATTGAACATTACACAATTATATACATTGAACATACACAAAACACAATTATACATTGAACATACAAAAACATTAAAGGAAAAGTGTCAAAGTCGACTAATCTTTGCTATAAATTGTGATATATTATTTCTCAGCAATTAAAAATTAAGTTTTTTTATAAGAAATCTGATATAAGTTAGTTTATTATTACGCGCTTATTAGTTTATTTATTATAAGTCCATTATATGTTACTTGTTTACATGTTAAATTAATTTGTATTGATTATTTCAAATTAAAAGTTTTTCTTTTTGTGAACCTTTTCATGAACCTTTTTCTGATCAACTGTATAATTTAATTAGCAATAAATATTTTTCTTGATAATATTCTAGTGTATAAGCTTTATACAAAATGCTAAAGCAAAAAAATTTGTTTTATTTCTGTTTTTATTTTTATTACTTTTTTTGTAATACAATTAAAAGAATTAAAAATTAGGATAAACTAAGTATTTTGTAATTTATAGATAATATAATTTTTATTTTGTTCCGTCAATTAAATGAATGTAGGTAAATGAGTTGATTTCATCTGAATTATTATCTTATAGACATAAAAACTTTTTTTATTAAAAGTTTTAAATTAAAAGATAAAAAAAATAGAAAAAGATTATTTAAGTAAAACATTGAAAAAAATTAATTTTATAAATATATAAATTTAAAATTATTTCAAACTTCTTAACATTCTTTCAAACTCTAATTTATATATATATATCTTTTCTTTTATTTTTATTATTTTACAAAAAAGTCATTTGCTTAAGAGTTGAAGATAATATTATCAAATTGTGATACAATTAATAATACAATAATACATAATCAAAAGAGACCAATATCTAGTATGTATATATATACAGGGTGTCCGGTAATAGTCACGCCGTCGTGTGCAGATTCCTGGGATCATTTGGAGACGATTTTTCCTCAGCGAAAATGTCGAGGGAGGTCATTATTTTTTGCATGTTTTCAATTTTTGCCATCATGTATCTTTGTAACTAAGCCTTATATTAAAATTTTATTAAAGTAAACTCTACCTAAAATTAACTGAAGAATGTGAATTTATTATTATTTTATTTCCACAAGACTTAGTTTGCGAAAAACCCTTTATTTTCAATCGCTTATAACTCGAAAATTATTGGTGTCTCGACATTTTTGCTGAGGAAAAATCGTCTCCAAATGATCCCAGGAATCTGCACACGACGGTTGACGTGACTATTACCGGACACCCTGTATACACCGGGTGTCCCATCTTAAAGGACCCACTCAAATATCTCAGAAACACTGCGTTAAATCAAAAAATGTTTCCTACAAAAGTTGTAGGGTTTCGAGGGGGACATAACATAGTAATATTCATATGACCTTGGGCGGCGTCTCCAAGGTCAAGTGAAGGTGAGAATAAATTTTTTAAATGGAAACCCATATTTTTTATTCTAACATCTTTTTCTACTAATTAATTTGAACAACTTTTATCTGAAGCATTTTTTTATTTTCTTCAAAATTCACCTTCTCACCTTCAAATTCTCACCTTCACTTGACCTTGGAGATGCCGCCCAAGGTCAAATAAATATTATTATGTTATGTCCTCCTCAAAACCCTACAACTTTTGTAGGAAACATTTTTCGATTTAACGCAGTGTTTCTGACAATGAGATATTTGAGTGGGTCCTTTAAAATGGGACACCTGGTATATATATATATATATATATATATATATGTATATATATATACATATATATTATATATACGACATTATTCATTCCTATAGTTATAAACTTCAAAATATCTCTTCAACGAAGCGTTTGCGAGCAAACTTCCAGATAAAATTTTTGTTTGTTTTGAGGTCCTGAATTCATATTTTAAATTTGGCTATTTAACCCGAAAACACCATGTATATATATATATATATATATATATATATATATAAATTCTTGAACTTTGACAATTTTTTACTACTTTTTAAATGTACCGTTTTTTCTTGGCCAAACATACGCACTCGGCCAAGAAAAAACGGTACATTTGAAAAGTAGTAAAAAATTGTCAAAGTTCAAGAATTTATAACTCACAATCAGCTAATAATTATGATATCGAGGTGTTCAAAAAACGAAAATGAAGCTTGAAGTCTGTAGTTTGAGAAAATTTTAGTGCCGATTACGTGGAATGATCAGTTTTGCAATAACAAATAATAGAATGTGAACCTGCAAAACTGCTGAATAGAATCCACTTTCCTAAAAAAGTGAAAAAGTAAAAAAAGTAAAAATAAAAAAAATGAAAAAGTAAAAAAAAGAAAAAATAAAAAAAAAGAAAGAAAAAGTCATTGTTTGAAATCACATCTGTGTATCTTTTTTTTTACTTTTTCATTTTTTTTTATTTTTACTTTTTTTACTTTTTTACTTTTTTACTTCTTTTTACGTGGGGAAAATCCTCATGGATACCCTCCGATCCCCGAGGAAGTAGTGCCGAACTCTCACCGGCAAAAACCCCGCAAATATCCTACTCGGACTTTGTTTGCGCGAGATGCCCGGCACAATTTGCTCGCTTCGGGACACCTCCGCATTCAATGCAACATTATTGAATAGAATTGCAACGATTCGAATTGGTAAAGATAGCAGATACACATTTTAAATTACAATTTGTCCTTAAAAAACCGATTTTTTTCAAATTGCCATAACTCAGTGAAAAATTATCGTATCGAATTCCGCCAAAGCGCATTTTAAAGAGAAAAGTTCAAATTTTTACGTGTTTTTTATCCCATTGAGTTACGTCAACTGATTCACGCCGTGCAATTCAGAAAAGTGGACCTTCTATTCAGCAGTTTTGCAGGTTCACATTCTATTATTTGTCATTGCAAAACAGATTATTTCACGTAATCGGCACTATATATATCGGCAATATATATATATATATATATATATTTATAAATATAAGTTTTCTTATATAATTATTAATTAAAAACGACAGCCCAAAAACATATAGATTGATGCGTCTCTTTCTTCTATTTACAAGCTATACATTTATATTTACCTGAGATACTTTTTCATATCGAAACCAGAAAGATCGATCGAGAACATTTCTCGGTCACCAGGTGGTATTAGTGACATTAGATCTCGACTGTTTGTATTATCAAATTTCCATTCCTTACACATAAAATGTTGCAAAGCACAACTGGTCACATATATCTTTCTCTGCAGTTCCAATACCCTATATGTTGTACACATATTTATATATGAATTACATTTTCAATAGTAGTCTGACTTGAAAATTTCTGATTTCTTAAATATTTTATTTGTTTGATACTTACATAGGCCGATGTCCACAAAATTTTAAAACTAGATCTATTAATATAGCTGGTAAGATATGCCATATTATTGTCAATACATAAAACATAATAGAACTTTCAGTAAATAACGTATTAGGGGTCCAAAAAATGTTTTCGAATGGTATTTCGTTTTCGATTTTCAACAATATAGTAGTAAATTCACGAAATAATATATTTTCTTCATTTGGAGAAGTGTTATTGACAACAAAAAATGTAGAACCTGGTCTGAAACTAATAATACATAATAGTATAAATTAATCAATGCATTATTTATATAAGATGTTATGAATTAAATTTTAGAATATCTTAAATAAGATTGCTAAATAAATCATGAGAGATATTATTACAGAACATTAAAAATTTTTTATTAACATATTTTAACGAATTAAACATTAAGAATGTAGATAAATTTTAAAAATTTAATTATTTTTAAAACCTTTGTTTAATTCCATTCCAGAGAAAGTCATATGTAAATTCAATTGAGAATAAATATGTGACTTCTTAACTCTAAATTCTGGTGCAAAAAAACAAAACAAATTGAATAATGCTTGTAATGACAACATTTTAGTTTCAAATTAAGATAATTTCCGTTTGTAGCTTAATGTAAGTAGAGATGCATTGATAATATGTATATACTGATGATCATACGTTGTCGATCCAAGCTTCCAAGTTACGAGAATTATAGTGTTGATGACAGTATCTACTGGTATAATATTATATGATACATTACTACTAGCGTATACTATTTGCAATAATCCCTTTCCGCCCGCAACCAATAATCCTATTGGACCATTAAAATTATCAATCCATCCTGGGATTGGATCCTTTAACGAATGGATCACTAACAAACGGAATATATTTCTTGGATTATTATAATTAAATTATTAGATATACATATACTGCTGTTTGTGAAAATTGCAACACCACGAAGGAATAATGATATTTAGCTGTGTTGCAATTTTCACAAACAGCAGTGTATATTACTATAATATATAAAGAGAGCGATATATATCTTCTCTCTCCTTGTACATTAAACATAGATTTTATGATGCTTTTTTACTAGCTATTAGTAGTTAGTAAAATTGAAATATTTTGATTAGAGAAAAAGAGAAAGACTAGTGCTAATTAGAGAGTAGCTAATAGCTAGTAAAAAAGCATCATGTAAATCACGCTTTATTAATAAAAATGAAAAACGAAGAACTGCAAGCCTAAAAATTTAATTTCAATTTTTGTTTAACTTAATGTTTAATTAGATAAGCAAATTTAACTAAATATTTAAATATATTGTTATTTAAAATAATTATATAAATTGTTTCAACTAACATTACGTTTAAATAATATTTAAACAATACGTTTAAATATAATATTATATATAATAACTATTATACGAATATAAAGTTTAATTTAATCTGCTATTAAGTATTTGTAAGCTTTAAAATTTAGATGCATATATATTTTTTCTGGATTATTTGCATTTGTATATTACATTCATTCATACATTTTGTATTTCATCGTGATAAAAGCAAATATTTTATTTTAAAATGTTCTATATAAAACAAAAAAAAATATATTTAACATGTTTAAATTGCATTAGAGAAAGAAAAAGAAAAAAGTCACGTAATATTATTATATTATCCTGTTTTTAACATTAAAGAAAAAAGTTACATACCTATGGAAGGTCTCACAATCGCACAAGGTAAGAATAAAGAATATTCCTGTATTATACTCTCCGCTAAGTTTTTCGAGAATATGTAAGTGTTGGGAATATTATTCAAACACCTGTACATTTCAAACAAACATTGAAATAAATAAAACAATAAAATAATGATCGAAAATAATTGGAATATTATAATATGAATAAAAGGGAATAATTACATTTTCTAATTGACACATAAAAATTTACATAGGTGATATATTTGATTTTGTTTGATACACTTACTTAGCTGTTAAGATATTCAAGATATGCTCATCCAATGACTCAGCCATTTTGATCATTTTTCGCCAATCATCTACAGGTGGGTACGCTTTTTCTTTTATAAATGGATTATTCAAATGTGTATATGCTGTGCTAACATATACTAAGGCCTTTAACAGATAAAAATAATTAATATTAAAATTGTATTTTAGTTCAAATGCTATAGTTAGAGTTATTCGAAACAAAAAATTCAGGCATGTTCACAATTTCAAATATTAATTTCAAATATATCAGGGGCGCAAAGTACATAGATTATTCTGTATTTTTGCAATTTTTTAATTTAATTTAATTTTTTAATAGTTATTATAGTTAATTTTTTATCTCTAAGTAATAAGCAGTTAAATTTCTTATTCAATAAAATCTACATACAATTATAACAACAAAAAATAATTTATATTAATAGATACATCTCTTTAAAATGTCTTTGTAAATATTATACATTGTAATATATACATAATATATGTATGTGTACATATGTTTAAAATATTAAGCTTGAAAGACATAGTTTATAAAAAACATTTCTAGAAATAAATGTGCAATGAAAATGTTAGTGTATCGCAAACTAAATAAAAACCCAATATAAGATAATTCACATAATAGAATACAATCAGAGATTTTTTTTCATGAATATGCAGAATCAATCCCGCACTTTACTTACGATTAGATTCTTCATACTTTCAGCTAAGATACATATATCTCTCGTTGATCTAGTATTAGTAAGGATGGCATATTTTATGGTATCGTTAAATTTCACAGTTGCCCCCGCATGAATTATTATAGTTACTCTTTCAATCAGCATTTGTCTATCGACAGTCGATAAACCTAAATTTTCTTGACTGATATCGCCAGAAACTGGAATTAATTTCTTGAAATTTAAAGGTTGCTCTTCTCGTAATTTATCGTATAACTGAAATAAAAAAATATTATGTATATACAGTATATTCATTAGAATATTTAGCATAATGTTTTAACTAAGATATTTTTACACAAAAGTTGTAAAATATTTTTTTATGACTATCTACAATTCATTAAATTACTCTAAACGTTTCTCTCAATGTTTCATATCTCATACACTTTTTTATCAAATTTTATAATTATAAAATTAATTTTCTATTGACATATAACATAATAAAAAGATAATCCAAAAATTCTTCTTATCGAGATGTTATAACAATTCTTAAAGAAATGCTGTGTGTTGCAAAAGAAATATCCATTTTGATAAATAACTTACCGGTAAGTTTAATATTTTTTCGAGTCTTTCGTTAAGATTCAGTTCTTTTTTCGGACGCATCAATATAAATATTTCTCGAACATCCGGACAAGATCGCAGTATCTTTTCAAAATATACTTTGCCTAGAAATCCTGTTGCGCCTGTCAAAAATATACTTTGTCCAGCGTAAAACGCCGGAATCGACTTGGCTGGATCAATTGTATCCTTATCCATTTTATTAAAATAAAGCAAATGTAATTAACAACGTAGAAGCAACAGCAAAAATTATATACAAAAGTGTACTTAAAAACGTTATTGTCTCTTTTAAGTCGATATTGTTACTAAACATTAGTCAAACGATTCTTCGATTATATACAAATGGTAAAGCTAAACACAGAGAGGGAGAAAGAGTGAGAGAGAGAGGGAGGGGGCGAAAGAGAAAGAAATTATATGTATCAATAAACAGGAAATATAGGTCAAAGGTGAAAGAATAAATTTACACAATGCAGGCAGTTTTATGCAGCATTGACCACTAGTATGTATCATTCACCAATAATCTTAAATACCCGTTATTAAATATCCGTCGATTTGAATGTGATGTTAAAGAAAGGTGACGGAATACATCCGATATTGTTTAAAGTTCCGAAACAGAAATCCGATATATATAGCCGATAAAATATCAAACAAGAGACATAATATAAAAATAAAAGAAACATAAGCGGAGATAAGAAATATCAAATATGTCTTTTGATTTAAGCTGCATCTTGTTATAATGTTTAGACTTGTTTTCGTAAAATTCTGTTGACAATTGTTTTAAATATAAAATACGAATTAAATATGTTATTGTTATATTATGAAATACCTTATATCAACAAGCCCTTTACATGGATAATTCATTTTACGTGGAATATTATAATAATTACAAGGAGAATATAATATTAAAAAGAAATTTATCTATGTTTTTCTGCACAATAGAAGTACGTTGCAGCATTATAATATTTGTTTGTCTCATCGTATCTATTTTGTGATTTACTTAAATATTCAAAATTTTTATAATATTCGATAAACTTTGATACTTGCAACATGTTTGAATTGAAAATAAGAGTCATGCCGAGCCAGATTTGGCGAATAAGAAGAATGTTCCAACATTGTTATTCCTCTCTGTGAAAAAATTCTCTGACTCATAATAATTGAATTATTAAAATTTGTAACGACAATCAAGATATAAAACAAGAACAAAGTACAAAACAAACGTATCTCTCTTTCTGAAAAAAGATATAAAAAATATAGTTATGTGCTAATATAGCTACGTACACATACATTCTAACTTCTAAATAATATAGCTTCTTTCAAGACCGCTATTGTTTTTATATTCTTCATTTTTCTTATTGCTTACGATAAAATTTTTAAATTTTAACAATTTTGCAAAAAGCTTAAAAACATTCAAACATTCAAAGATAGATATATATATAATGATATTGTTTTCGAAAATTCTATTTTTATGAAATAATCTTTTAATAATATCACATAGATATATGTATATCAGATATAATACACTGTTTTTGCGTACTCGTATTGCACACTACTTGACAATAACTTATTGTTCTGTATTTTATCATATACAATTATGTGTATGCAACGTATATGAAATATATAATAAAATTAATAACTAATTATCTAGACAAATTGTAACATATGTGTCGGTATTATTTTTTTTCAAGATCTTTTTTTTCAATGTACATAATTTGCATTGATTATAATATATGCTAAATACACTTAGTAAGATGATATGTCAGAGATAACTATAGATATGAACAGAATGAGATTAGTTAAAATAGAAACAATAATTAATACATACATACATTAAAGAAATAGATACTTTTATTTTATATGTTTATTTTATAAATATAATTAGTGCTACATATAATTATAATGTATAAATATATATGGTCAAAAATTTGACCAGGAAAATTTAATTTGAAAAGATATATGTATTCTTTACATGTATGTAACTTCTTGTAGCTTTACAAAATATAGTCTTACATACAATTTAAATATAATGTTTTTCTGCACAATAGAAGTACATTGCAGCATTAAAATACTTGTGTGTCTCATCGTATCTACTTTGATTTACTTAAATATTCAAAATTTTTATAATATCCGATAAAATTTGATGACATTTGCAATGTTAATTTGAATTGAATGAACAATCTATTTTTTATTGTATATTCCGTTTTAAAAAATTGAAAGTCAAAGTTTTTTAGTTCATAATCAGTACTTATAGTACACACATATACATACTATTTAATTTATTAAATTAAATTAAATTTAAGGAGGACCCTTTTGTTCTTTAAAAGTCAACATTTTTTTATCCATTAAATTTTCAGGCACTTTGTACTATTTAATTTTTAAAAAATTCAAATTAATATCTCTAGCAGTGGCGGACAAAACAGCTTGTAACACTTTATGGGACACCCTGTGTATATATGTAATATAATATGTAGGGTGTGTATAGAGTGATTATAAGTCACGTCTCATCTCTGGAGAATGAATTAATAAAGTCAAAAATTAATAAAGTCATAAATCAAAAATAGAATAACAAAATTATATTTGAGCCTTTTTTAAAGAATTATAATTATAATCAAATAATCAAAAAAATGTGGATTATTATTCTTTTTAATTAAAAACTTTTTAATTAAAAGTTTGTAATTGTTTTGATAACAATAAATGAAAAATCATTATTAATTAATTAACAAGTACATGACAGTAATTAAGATTGGACTAACAGCAGATGTTCAAATAATTTGCCATTATTGTGACAGAGATTGTGGTTTGGGAGACGCTAGAAATGCTTCGAAGCGTTTGAATCACATGACACACCCACACGCATCACGCACACACTTAACATTGACGTACACATACACCATACATATGATGTGCAAAATTCAACCGAGCAACCTCCCCGTGGTGCACATTGGATAACGCGAATGCCGGCGGTATTGCTAAAAATCTTGCAAAATGCAGGGGTAACTTTGAAATGCGATAACTCGGCTCCTAGACATGATAGAGCAATATTTCTTGCGGCATTTTAAAGGGGAGGGTTCCTACTTCAAAGCCAATGTGGTGGCATTTATGGTTCCATTCTTGCTTTTTCCATGGATAACTACAAAGTCAAGAAATTTTCAGAGTTTTTTTGCCATCTGATTTTAAGCCTCACACGAAAAACAGTTCGATGAGACGAATAATGCTATATTACCCACTTTAAAGTTGAGGCTTCACCCGTTAAAATGCGCCCAGAAACATTGTTCTACGATCTCTCTAAGCCGAGATATGGCTTCTTAAAAATCATCAAATTTTACTAGTTTTAAAGCGCTCCTCTAATTATTTTGCGTAGTGTATATTTTGTCCAATCTAAAACACCGGAATCGACTTGGCTGGATCAATTGTAACCTTATCCATTGTTATTAAAATAAAGCAAACGTAAGTAGTATTAACAACGTAGACTCAACAGCAAATAATATGCAAATGTACTTATGCCTTTTATAAGTCAACATCGTTACTTAGATATCGTTTCGAAAAATCTAATTGTTTTACAAAGTTTTACAAAAGTAAATACAAAAAAACGTCTATTTATTCGATAAATATGTTTACTGCAAAAGAAATTATTTTGATTACTGAATTTTGGAAAAGCGTTTTATTTCTTTGAAATTTTTTCCAGCATTTATAAAAAGAAAATAAATATTTTATATTTCACAATGTTTTAAAACTTTACGTACATAATTTGTCTAAAATAATCTGATTCTCATCTGAATATATTTTCTTGTGACACACAATAGAAGTCATAATATTGAAAAAATCAGTTTGTGTCCATTTTGATATACTTAAATATTTATTTTTTGTGGAATTTCCTCTAAACTTTGACACTAATATGCATCTACTGCATATTTTATGTCAAAAAATTATCAAGAAACATGGTAGTTTTTGCGCCAAGTCACGCGCATGCAACAGCAAGACGTAAATTTCTTTAATTAAAATTTTTTATTTTTTTTATTCGAATTAATTTTTAATTTTTGTATAAGTTTTTAATTTTTTGTATTAATTTATAATTTATAATTTTTCTATTTATTTTTAATTTAATTTAATGTTACCTTTAATTAATATTTTTAAAAATTTATATTTTTAATTGGTGCAATTTTTCAATATCACTATTTTTGTTAACTTAAAATAACACCATTTTGTAAATAATATATAAAATTTTTTTTTAACTGGCGTGTATACTTGACGCTTTTTTAAATTTTTTTGAAAAAGTAAGTTTTTATGGATTTTATTATAGAATTTTGACATAACTAATATTTTTTAAAAGCTAAAAGTTATGTCAACTTAATTTTATAAATACTTAATTTTGTCAATAAAACTGCTCCAACATGTTGCACACGTTTGTATAATATGATAAAATACATTTAAAAAGCTTTCACCAATTCTTGCAACTTTAATTACAAATTTCTTGAAATTGTAACATGATGGAAAAGTGTCAAAATCAGAATTGTATTCAATGTCAAAAACTACAAAATATGATTGTTTTATTCTCGTAATTTTTTTTTATTGAATTATGTTATTATTACCCGAATTGTTTATTTATTTACTATAATAATTACGAAATATGCATGTTCTTATATTTGATTATAATATTATTTTGAAAAATAATAATATTAAGAGACAATAAAAGTATTATTAATTTTAAAAAAGTTATTAAAAATATTTATTAACTATTCTGATGAAAAAAAACTGATATGACGATACTTGTATTATTGCAATTTACACAAACTGCATGTCTTGTTCTTTTTATTTCATATTTATTTCTTTTAACCAAAAAAACAATAATTTTTACATGTCTGTAGGTTTTGTGCAACATCTTTTTATATGTGTGCACTTGACATTTGAACTCTAATTTGTAATGTATATGAAATACATATTGTTCATTTTAATAAAAAAAAATAAACAAAATACTCGATGCAAGTAATTATAGACTAGCTCAAGATTTATTAAATTACGCAATTAACAAAAAAATGTTATAAAATTACTTGAAAACAAAAACTGCAAGATTACATAGCATACAAAACATATCGTGTATGAAGGTTCGAAACCGCGAAAAGTCAATGTGAAAAGTCAATGAAGTGTCTACAAAGCGTTAATTACGTTTATATATATTGTTACGTCCCTGGATTACATCCCCTATGCGTTTCCAAGATAACATCGTCAAGGAGATTATTTATTAACAACCGACACGAGATTGTTTCTGGACGCCATGATAGGGACTTGAGTGACAGCTGTCGAGCTGATCGGTCGCGCGGTCTCTCTTGTTACATTTATTTAACGTGCTCTTGTATTCTAATTCCATTAAAGTTATCGAGTTCTTTTATATATCGTCTGGTTCATTTCCCGGCGCGAATGTGTGTGAGAGTGTGACGTTGCGTTGCGCGCTACGAGCTATCGCGAAACTGTCGCGCGGACGTAACAATATATATATATATATATATATATATATATATATATATATATATATTTTTAGATAATTTTAAAGATTCCAGAGGAAAATCAACCTTTGAACGAACCTGTTCTCGTACATCGCCGTTATTATTGTCGCGACGATAGAAGCTACATCATAATAAAGGTCTGGGTGGATTCGGTTTGGAGTTAACTGACTGGCTAATACTGCGAGGTGCCAAGAACGTCGTATTAGTTTCGCGAACTGGGGTAAAAAATGGTTATCAGCGCATGAAAATTTATTTGTGGGAATCCTACCGTGTACATGTGCGCATTGTCAAAAATATTAATATCGCCAATCGCAACGATTGCGAACACCTCTTGCGAACTGCGGAAGAAAAAGCACCGGTGGATGCTATTTTCAACCTTGCTGCGGTGTTAAAGGATAACGTTCTAAAGAATTAAACCGCGGATACCTTTGCGGAATCTTTCAAATCGAAGGCCTGGGCAACGCAACCCAGTGAGCAATATGTTATCAAAAGAAATTCATAAAGTACTCAAGTTTAAGAGTCGGACTTCCGATAACTCCATCAAAATGATAATATTATGATATCAATAAGTCCTCCAATGCGTCGATTTTAGAGGAAAGAAAGACATCACATAAACGACATCTAAAAGAATTCCACAATCTGACTTCTTTTAAATATCAAAAAAAGGTTACCGTTATTAAGAATTGCTATTTGTAGTATTATATTTTTACATATTTTTATATTTAAAAAAAATATAAATCTTAGTATACATTTCTTTTATAACATTTTATTAAAATTAAAACAGGTTTCAAAATATATAGACTTTGCCCATAAAAAAAACTTTATGATTGCAACGTGCTTTTTGCAGACATAACCCAACTTCTTTGGTTGGATATAGAGGCAACATAGAACAAATAACAAAAATATATATGAAAATATATAATCTCTATTTTATGCTCAAATACATATTTAATAATATTTATAATTTAAGAAAGAAAGATTAAACGTTAATATCGAAGAACGTAAATGCTATCTCCTTGAAATTCAACTCAGAGCACGCAGTTCACACACGTATTATGTGGCTTGCCCATGTGCGGCGTTCGTAAAATAACACGCTTGCTAGAGACTCTACAGACATCTATGAATAGACAACATAAAGAGCTCTTCTGAAAGATATCTTACGAAAAGATAACTTACTGATATCATTTTTAAGAGAAATTAATAAGGTCTTCAAAAGTTCTCTTAAAGAACTCTTTTGAAAGATATCTTACAAAAAGATAACTTACTAATATCATTTTTGAGAAAAATTAATAAAGTTTTCAAAAAGTTCTCTTAAGGGTCGGCAGGCGACACGGTGGAGACGCCTGTCGGCCGGCCGGGAATTACGGATTCGTATAATCCAGATTTTAGCCAAAATACTGAATGAATCTCATTAAATTTGCAATATTCTTAATCAGTAGGATTGTCCGCAAGTCGCTAAAGACCTATTTTTTTGAAAAAAAGATGAAAATAAAATTTACATAAAACTTGGGGAAATGTGCAGTTAGCAACGGGTAAGGTTGGGTTAGCCGCGAGTCCGTATTTAATTTATTATAAATTTTTAAGAGCAAAAATGCAAAATCGGGTTCTTTAGCGGATTGCATTATTATATAAAGAATATATTAAAAAAAAAATCACGAAGCTATGTCACTTATTTGATGAGAAATCTGGACGATACGATTCTCACTAGATCTAAGGAACTGGGGAAATTTTCGTGGTAACATACTGACAGCTTGACAAGGAGAGAGATAATCGTTCTGTCTTTGTCTCTCTTGCATCGCGTATGTAGTAGCGTCCATGTAGGCACAAATACTAATATGTTGAGCACACGGATGCGATTATTGAAAGATAATGTCAACAAGAACCGGCTATCGTATTACCTTTGTTTCTCTGTATATGTAAAACGAGGATAACGATATCTTAGATCTTGCTCCTAACAATATCTTCCAATAATTGTATCTTATTGTATGCCGTATCGCATATATTATGTATCTCAAATTATAGAATAATGATTTATTAAATATTAAAATATATATTTTTTTTAAGGATTATTATATGTATAATTTAGAAAGAATATTTAAAATATTTATAAGTTTATATATATGTATATATATATGTATATATATATGTATATATATATATATATATATATATATATATATATGTGATTGACAAGTATGTGTTATCTTGATTTCTTATTGATGTTACTGTATAAAAATATCAGCTGCATAAAGAATAATATAAGGAACTTATGAATAACATATAAATAGCTCAATGCAAGGTGTTCGGTCTATCACCCTGAAAATTCGAGTTCAAGTCTATCGGTATATATATATATTTTTTTTTATATTTATTATTATTGGAATATATAGAAATTATTAAAAATATATATTTTTAAAGGCGATACTTAAGAATTTTTAAATATTGAAAATATTTCAATAATTTTACAACTACAAACACATTGTATATATAAATGCAAAAAATTCGGTAAATAAATTAATCCAGTAATAAATCTATCTCTCTAAATCAGTAATCAATATATATATATATATATATATATATATATATATATCAGGGATCCGGACCGAAACAAAATTAGGGTTCGGTTTCGGTTACGGTTTAATAAAATATTGAGTAACTGTTCCGGTTCCAGTTTCGGTTTTTTGATAAATAAAAAAACCGAAACCGTTTAAATTATGATTTTTTCGGTTACGGTTCCGGTTTTTAAAAATTTTTACTTTTTGTTTTTCTAATTAAATTAATTTCTAAATTATATTACTTTAAAAAATTATTATTAATTTTTATGACATAAATAAACAACACTTCATATTATACATAAAAATATATTTAGATATAGGTATATATAATATAGATACATATATAAATATATTTTCATATGTCATAAAAATTAATAATAATTTTTTAAAGTAATATAATGTATATATACTTTATATATATATATATATATATATATATATATATATATATATATATATATATCAGGGACCCGGACCAAAACCGATAACCGTTCCATAACCGTTTTTTTAGTAGAACAGAAACTGTAAACCGTATTGAAATTCTGATAAATTTATAACACCGGAACCATAACCGGACCGTTAAATTATTTTCGGTTTACGGTTCTTTTCGGTATTTTTTTCTGTTTTTGCGCAAATGACGGAAGTGTCATGATAACTGTCTCCTCGAAGTGCAATATTATACAATTATAATTATAAGAGTATTTTTTTGTCGCCAGTGAAGAATAAAATTAAGCAATTATTGTAAACGACCCAACTGGCTTAATTGATCTTTATTAATTCGATATCATATATAAATATACAGACTACGTTTCGATCTTTGGTTCAGGTCCTTATCAAGTCTAAAATTAAAGGATAATACTATATAAAAGGAATCATTTTATAAAAGCATAGCGCAAACCAAGTTGAAAACAACAATTATTATAAAGTAAATGATTAAAACATACCTTACTTAAATTTTTTTTCTTTTTTCAACATGTTACAATTCTCTCTGTACTAAACGTTTCGTATAGATGGTAAAAAACGAACTAAGTTAGACATCCTTTATTATTCTATCATAAATAGGGTTTAAATTCTCTGTGTCTTTATGTAGGATGTAGGTTAATCGTGTTGTTAAATTTTTTTATATAAAACATTTCAGCTATCTCTCTTTTCCTAGTATGTGTTTCACGATGTAAAATATTAAAGGTTGTCCATTTAAAGTCATGTAAATATTCATTTCTATGTTTGCTTATAACGCTTTGGTTACATCATTAACAACTTACAATTAGTCGATCACGCTATTTTGTTATCTGATGAACATTTCCATAATAAGAACTTACATATTGTTAAGGGAATCTTGTCTAATAATTGCTAAAGCAAACATAGAAATGAATATTTACATGACTTTAAATGGACAACCTTTAATATTTTACATCGTGAAACACATACTAGGAAAAGAGAGATAGCTGAAATGTTTTATATAAAAAAATTTAACAACACGATTAACCTACATAAAGACACAGAGAATTTAAACCCTATTTATGATAGAATAATAAAGGAAGTCTAACTTAGTTCGTTTTTTACCATCTATACGAAACGTTTAGTACAGATGAGAGAATTGTAACATGTTGAAAAAAGAAAAAAATTTTAAGTAAGGTATGTTTTAATCATTTACTTTATAATAATTGTTGTTTTCAACTTGGTTTGCGCTATGCTTTTATAAAATGATTCCTTCTATATAGTATTATCCTTTAATTTTAGACTTGATAAGGACCTGAACCAAAGGTCGAAACGTAGTCTGTATATTTATATATGATATCGAATTAAGAAAGATCAATTAAGCCAGTTGGGTCGTTTACAATAATTGCTTAATTATAATTATTTTTTTAATGTTCTGAAACGTGTATGTATTATCGCAATAATGATAGCTGTGAAGATATTATATTTTCTGTTTTATATATATATATATATATATATATATATATATTAGTTATTGATTTATTACAGGATACATTAATTTATTCATGGAATTATTTTGCATTTTTATGTATATGATAGTTGTAAAATAATTGATCTTTTCAATATTTAAAAATTCTTAAAGTTAATCGCCTTTAAAAATATATTTTTTAAAATAATTTTTATATATTCTAATATATTATTAAAAAAAATCATATTGATAGACTTGAACTTGAGTCTTCAGGGTGACAGACCGAACACCTTGCATTGAGCTATTTATAATATGTTACTCGTATGTTCTTTACATCACGATTTATATGGAGCAAGTATTCTTATACAGTAACATCAATATAATCAAAAAGTAATTAAGTAATACATATTTGTTAGCCTATAAATCTACAATTGCCACTACATGTTAGACAAGAATTAAAATACTCGTTCTCTCCTTGTCTCTCTATCGCGCTGACGATACATAAAATATCGATAAAAAAGTAGAAGTAAAAAAGCAATAAATTGCCAAGTCTAATAAGCGCCCGTGTCTTACATGTTGTATATTAGTTCACTCTGCGAATTATTATTTTATCATTATTATTTATCATTGTACAATTTGGAGACACATATATAAATTTTTGATACTATTTGTTATATATACGCACATATGTGCATAAGCATATATAAAATTTACAAAAAGTGGGTGCTTATTAGCCTTGCTACATTCCTGCCTTCTGCTACGGAAGGCCAGAAAGCATTTTCAGGCCGTATCTCGCGTGTAGCATGTCACGTGATTAGCACGGTAGAGGAACAAGGATAACATGATTATCGATCCTTGTCTCTCTACCGTGCGTCCGCGTGAGCAATGCAATAGTGTGTACGTGTACGGATATACACCACTACATAGAACCTGAAATTGGTTTTTCAACGTTGGTAACACTGAAACCGGAGTTTCGCGTTGTCACCGCGCGAGGTCTCCAACATCAATTCGGAGTTTGCCTGGGTCGCCTGCCGACCCTTAAGTGATTGTTTCATTTGGTTACAAACTAGAATTAAGGAACATATGTCAAACATCAGACAAAATGAGACAAAACGCTCTGTGGTCACTCAACACATTGTTGAAAACAATCATGAATTTGATTGGGATAATGTGAAGATCATGGATCACGAAACGAATTACTATAAGAGGTTGATCTCAGAAAGCATTTTCATAAAACGACAAAAAAACGGGCTTAATGTGATGGAAGATAGCGAATATCTAGATCCTTCTTACTTTCCGTTACTCGATTCGGTGTAAATAATAAAAAATAAACAAATAATATTGTGTTCTAATTGCCTCTTCATATAGTCATATACTCGACATAGATATAAGAATACCACCGCTAGAAATTGATATCATTGTCAGACATACTAAGCTTCGGTCAAGTTAAAAAACATGTTATTCGTACCAATAGTCTTTTCACTTCTGTTTCCGTACTTATATTTTACTGGTTGACATACTCGAAGAAAAATAAGGACTGAGAAAATGTGATCATACACATGGGTAACATATACACATTAATAGTTTGTAAGATTAATAAGAATTTTTTAAAATTTGTATCATACTTGTAGATTGAATTGCGGCTGAAGAAGTCATAAGTAGATGCACGAAACGTTCCGCATTAAATAAATTAAGTTACAATACTAGACATTAACATCGTCACTTTATTTACAAATAATATGTTTACTACTTAAAACTCGAATAATATATTTCATTGTTTGCATATAACTTTTATATATATAATACAATGTACTATCGAAATATACAAGCAATAAATTTTGAATATTAAAAATCGATACTTTGTAGCAGCGGATCCTATATGGCGCAAACTTTTATTATGTATATCAAATAAAAGAATTTGCACGCACGTATCTATTTGGTATAAAAATAATCTGCAAACAACGTACTATTGAAAAAAACAAGCGATAAATAATTGGCGCTTTATATTAAATAAATACGAGCATGCAAATTATTTTATATAATATACATAATATAAGTCCGCGCAGTGTAGGGTTCGCGGCTATAAAGTTTCATCTTTAACTATTCAAAAAAAGCATAGAATTCATCGCTGATTTTTTTAATAGTACATTTTATGCAGATTAATTTTATATCAAACAGATTTGAGCGTACAAATTTTTTCGTTTAATACACATAGTATAATTCTTCGTCATAGAATTTGCGCCGTATTTTATATATTTTAACAGTACATTATATGCACAAAATATGATGGTACCATCAGCATACCAGCCTACAAACATTTTGATCTAATATACGTAAAATGAATCCGCGCGGTATGAGGTCCGCGATTTAAAAATTTTAATTTCCAAAATTTTCAAACGAGCTAAAAATTATTCTTTTATATATTTCAACAATACATTATCTGCACAATATGATGGAACCATCAACTTACCAGCCTACAAACTTTTTGATCTAATATACGTAAAATGAATCCGCGCCGTATGAAATCATCGGATTAAAAATTTTAATTCTTAATATTTTAAAACGAGCCAAAAATTATTCTTTTATATATTTCAACAGTACATTATCTGCACAATATGATGGTACCATCAACATATCAGCCTACAAACATTTTGATCTAATATACGTAAAATGAATACGCGCCGTATGTGGTACGCGGTTCAAAAATTGTAATTTCCAATATTTTAAAACGAGCCAAAAATTATTCTTTTATATATTTCAACAGTACATTATCTGCACAATATGATGGTACCATCAGCATACCAGCCTACAAACTTTTTGATCTAATATACGTAAAATGAATCCGCGCCGTATGTGGTCCGCGGTATAAAAATTTTATTTCCAATATTTTAAAACGAGCCAAAAATTAATCTTTTATATATTTCAACAGTTCATTATCTGCACAATATGATGGTACCATCAGCAAACCAGCCTACAAATTTTTTGGTATAATATACGTAATACAATTGTGCGCCGTATGAGATCATCGGAATAAAAATTTTAATTCTCAATATTTTAAAACGTGCCAAAAATTATTCTATTATATATTTCAACAGTACATTATCTGCACAATATGATGGTACCATGGCATACCAACCTAAAAACTTTTTGATCTAATATACGTAAAATGATTCCGCGCAGTATGGGGTCCGCGGTTTAAAAATTTTAATTTTCGAAATTTTAAAACGAGCTAAAAATTATACTTTTATATATTTCAACAGTACATTATCTGCACAATATGATGGTACCATCAGCATACCAGCGTACAAACTTTTTGATCTAATATACGTAAAATGAATCCGCGCCGTATGGGTTTTGCGGTTCAAAAATTGTAATTTTCAATATTTTAAAACGAGCCAAAAATTATTCTATTATATATTTCAACAGTAAATTATCTGCACAATATGATGGTACCATCAGCATACCAGCCTACAAACTTTTTGGTATAATATACGTAATACAATTGTGATGAAACCATCGGATTAAAAATTTTAATTCTTAATATTTTAAAACGAGCCAAAAATTATTCTTTTATATATTTCAACAGTACATTATCTGCACAAAATGATGGTACCATCAGCATACCAGCCTATAAATTTTTTGGTATAATATACGTAATACAATTGTGCGCCGTATGAGATCATAGGACTAAAAATTTTAATTCTCAATATTTCAAAACATGCCAAAAATTATTCTATTATATATTTCAACAGTACATTATCTGTACAATATGATGGTACCATAGCATACCAACCTAAAAACTTTTTGATCTAATATACGTAAAATGATCCCGCGCAGTATGGGGTCCGTGGTTAAAAAATTTTAATTTTCAATATTTTCAAACGAGCTAAAAATTATTCTTTTATATATTTCAACAGTAAATTACCTGCACAATATGATGGTACCATAAGCATACCAGCCTACAAACTTTTTGATCTAATATACGTAAAATGAATCAGCGCCGTATGGGGTTTGCGGTCCAAAAATTCTAATTTTCAATATTTTAAAACGAGCCAAAAATTATTCTTTTATATATTTCAACAGTGCATTATCTGCACAATATGATGGTATCATCAGCATACCAGCCTACAAACTTTTTGGTACAATATACGTAATATAATTGAGCGCCGTATGAGATCATCGGATTAAAAATTTTATTTCCAATATTTTAAAACGAGCCAAAAATTAATCTTTTATATATTTCAACAGTTCATTATCTGCACAATATGATGGTACCATCAGCATACCAGCCTACAAACTTTTTGATCTAATATACGTAAAATGAAACCGCGCCGTATGGGGTCCGTGGTTTAAAAATTTTAATTTTCAATATTTTCAAACGAGCTAAAAATTATACTTTTATATATTTCAACAGTACATTATCTGCACAATATGATGGTACTATCAGCATACCAGCCTACATACTTCTTGATCTAATATACGTAAAATGAATCCGCGCCGTATGGGGTTTGCGGTTTATAAATTCTAATTTTCAATATTTTAAAACGAGCCAAAAATTATTCTAATATATATTTCAACAGTACATTATCTGCACAATATGATGGTACCATCAGCATACCAGCCTACATACTTTTTAATCTAATATACGTAAAATGAATCCGCGCCGTATGGGGTTTGCGGTTTATAAATTCTAATTTTCAAGATTTTAAAACGAGCCAAAAATTATTCTTTTATATATTTCAACAGTACATTATCTGCACAATATGATGGTACCATCAGCATACCAGCCTACAAACTTTTTGATCTAATATACGTAAAATGAATCGGCGCAGTATGGGGTCCGTAGTTAAAAATTTTCAAAAAAGTATAGATTTATAATATTTTAAGACGAGCCAAAAATTCATCGATTATACATTTTAATAGTACATTGATTACAGAATCTTTTGGTACCAAGCAGACACCAGCGTACAAACTTTTTCATATGATATACATAAAATAAGGTTGCGTCGCATAGGGTCAGCGGCAAAAAAGTATAAATTTCTAATATTTCAAGACGAGCCAAAAATTCATCGATTATACATTTTAATAGTACATTGATTACAGAATCTTTTTGTACCAAGCAGACACCAGCGTACAAATTTTTTAATTTGATATACATAAAATAAGGAAACGTCGCACAGAGTTCGCGTCAAAAAAGTATCGATTTCTAATATTTAAAGACGAGCCAAAAATTTATCGATTATACATTTCAATAGTCCATTATTTCAGAATCTTTTGGTACCAAGCAGACACCAGCGTACAAACTTTTTCATTTGATATATATAAAATAAGGTTGCGTCGCATAGGGTCAGCGGCAAAAAAGTATCAATTTCTAATATTTTATGAGGAGCCAAAAATTCATCGATTATACATTTTAATAGTACATTGATTACAGAATCTTTTGATACCAAGCAGACACCAGCGTACAAATTTTTTAATTTGATATACATAAAATAAGGAAACGTCGCACAGGGTTCGCGTCAAAAAAGTATCGATTTCTAATATTTAAAGACGAGCCAAAAATTTATCGATTATACATTTCAATAGTCCATTATTTCAGAATCTTTTGGTACCAAGCAGACACCAGCGTACAAACTTTTTCATTTGATATATATAAAATAAGGTTGCGTCGCATAGGGTCAGCGGCAAAAAAGTATCAATTTCTAATATTTTATGAGGAGCCAAAAATTCATCGATTATACATTTTAATGGTACATTGATTACAGAATCTTTTGATACCAAGCAGACACCAGCGTACAAACTTTTATATTTGTTATACATAAAATAAGGATGCGTCGCATAGGGTCCGCGTCAAAAAAGTATAGATTTATAATATTTTAAGACGAGCCAAAAATTCATCGATTATACATTTTAATAGTACATTGATTACAGAATCTTTTGGTACCAAGCAGACACCAGCGTACAAATTTTTTAATTTGATATACATAAAATAAGGATGTGTTGCATAGGGTCAGCAGCAAAAAAGTATCGATTTCTAATATTTTAAGACGAGCCAAAAATGTATCGATTATACATTTTAATAGTACATTGATTACAGAATCTTTTGGTACCACGCAGACACCAGCGTACAAACCTTTTCATTTGATATACATAAAATAAGGATGCGTCGCATAGGATCAGCGGCAAAAAAGTATCGATTTCTAATATTTTAAGACGAGCCAAAAATTCATCTTAATATATTTCAATAGTGTATTGTTTGCAGATTATTTTGGTACCATAAGCATACCAGCGTACTACTTTTTTGATCTAATATACGTAATATAAATCTGCGCCGTATGAGATTTGCGGCTTAAAAATTTTAATTTTGAATATTTTAAAACGTGCAAAAATTAATTTTATATATATTTTAATAGTACATTGTCTGCACATTATTACGAATTATGCGTGACTATATGCATATATCGCGGTAATATATGTCGAAACTCATTTCTACTGCGCATTCGGAATTCGAATTATATCAAGATTATCGAAAAGTGTCGGACGAAATATATTTGTGACTCTAATTAAGGAAATAATTATTGTTTTTAAATATTATCTCTACGAAACCTTAATTGTAAATTTGTATTCATGTCTCACTTCTATTCTTAACTTAATAAATATATTACTTCTTAATTAAATAAACATATTAAAAAGTATTAATATAGCGAGGTAATTAAATTTTAAAATAATAATATGTTATAAAAATTAAAATAGCAATATATTGTAAATAATATGTTGTAATATCTTATCCTCGATTAATTTTTTTGTTACAGAAATCAGCTAATTAAAACGTTAATTTGCTAATTAATTTTTAAAATAAGAATATGTTATAACATTTAAAATAATATGTTTTAAATAATGTAATATATAATTCCTTAAACTCGATTAATATTTATAACAGCTATCAGCTGATTTCTGTCAAAAAATATTAATCGCAGATAAGGCAATATAACATATTATTTATAATATTATTATTTTAATTTTTATAACATATTTTTATTTTAAAATTTAATTGGCAATGTAATGCTTTAATCATCTGATTTCTGTCAAAAAATATTAATGAAGTTTAAACAAACTTTATATAAATACATCATACTTTTTTTAATGAAATCGAGGAATGGCATAACGCGCGCTTGTGTTATTCTAGTCTTTTTCTAAAAAAGACATATTATGTCGATTCTCGCAAGTATTGTTGCCTCTTGTCCGCGAAAATATTAATCAAAATTTAAAGTATTATAACATATTATTTAAAACATGTCATTATTTTATTTAATTTTATTTTGGACTAACTGTCAAACTGCTAACTGCTAACCCTCACGATGACAGCCTCTTCATGCTACAAATATAACACACAACGCGAATGTCAAAAATATTAATCAAGTTTAAAGTATTATAACATATTATTTAAAACATATTATTATTTTATTTTATTTTATTTTGGACTAACTGTCAAACTGCTCACTGCTAACCCTCGTGATGAAAGCCTTTCGATGCTACGAATATAACACACAACGCGAATCGACAGAGAGCCAATCAGCATCGCGGAAAAGCGACAACAATGTCAATAACATGCCTTTTTTAGAAAGAGGATAATTGTATATTTATGGGATATTTATATAAGTTTAATTTATAACGATTAAAACGAAAATTAAAGCATAATGCAACTTACGAAAGAAAAGTAATACATTTTTTAATATACTTTCAAAACTTAATTTTCAGGTATTTATTTGATAAATTTTATTATCGAACGGAGGACTATTTTATTAGTGTTATATTACATTTTAAAAAATATTCTTTTATTTTTTAAAAAGCTTTAATCATTAGCTGCAAGGGTTCAAATTTTCCTAATTTTACATAAATCGTTTAATAAATAATATAAATCTCTTTAATATTATCTATTATAATATAATCTTAAATAATATAAAATTCTATAAAATATATACTGTATAATTATGTCACGGTACGTACAGTATTTCGGCAATGAATTATTAATAATATCGGCTTGTTGTCGTCAACAATAGCGCGCTATTGTTGTCATTCGATTAGATAAAGGAATTGTTTCGTTTATTATACAACTTCGAGACGTAGTCGAGACTAGTACTGAAGAGATACAAAAAGCGATCATTTTTTACACATAATTAAAGACCATTAATTGACGTGATTAATTAATTTTTATTATTTTACGATTATTTATCAAAGTAAATATATATCTCACTATATGTATATTGATTTGAATAGATTCGCGTAATAAAATGCTGCGATACATGTATATTAAGGTTCTCAATGAATTTGGAAATTAAACAATAAATCGAAAATGTGTTTTACATAATTTAATTTTTAATATGTTAAATATTTCGACTATGTATTTGATGCATTCGGTCTTGGCGTAACGCGCTATTGTAAACATAGAATGTTTTTGTCATTCGCGCATCAACTTTTCAAGTAGGATAATCGCTCTGTGTATTATTCAACTTCGAGACGTGCCGAGACTAGTACGAGAGAGATAGAATTTAATTCAATTTTGCAAGTTCGTGTTGTGTGAGTACAAGCAGCAAAGAACAAATAAGAGAAGAGAAGAAAATTCGGACTAGCATCGGATAAGCAGCAACTGAAAGTGAGCAATTTATAATCTATGATTCATTGTTTTTTACTTGCAAAAGTATTTTTTTTATACTATATATTTTTATGGTACTCTGATAGAAGATAGCGTTAGAAGTTATTAACGTGATTTTCACTGTATTAATTGTTGAAAATCAAAAATTTTTATGTTTAAACAGCTTACGATTATATAATTGCTGTACAAGATTATAATATATTCTTATATATGTATATCTTCATTGTCACGCCTTAAATTATTTATAATACTATTAAAACCGATACTTATTATAGGCTTAACACTTTTATCGAGCAGGATTATGGTCTATATAAGATAAATTTAATTAGATTATAAACTATTTTATTATTTTGAAGATGTTTTAAAATATGTTTCTTATATGAGAAATTTATTTTAGATTATCGAAATTGGAGAAAAAATTTATTTTGTGAGAGGTACTCATATCACAATGATAGAAAATGACAAAATATCCTTTATTAACGCGAAGGGTTATTGTTATTAACGTGATTCTCAAGATACTTTAAGATACTTAAGATACTTTAAAAGATATACTTTAAGATACTTTAAGATACTTCAAGATACTTTTTTAATTAAAAAATTATAATAATAATTACCAAAATAATTGAAATAATTATTAAAATAATTGCAAAACAATAGAAATAATTAAACATCAATAATTTTATGAAAATTTTTAAAGTACTAAAATAATTATTAAAACGATTTAGAAAAATAGGTGTAGTAATTAATGTAGTAATTTATAAAAAATTATATATATTTAATAATTATTTTTATCATGTACTCTTAGCGAAAGCAAAATTAAGATGCAAAATTGGCGAAGAAATATATATATGTATATATATGTATATAAATATATATGTAAATATATATATATATGTGTGTGTGTGTGTACATATATATTAATATTGTATATTGTATAATATACAAATGTAATTTAAACCGGAAAATAAATCGAATTTTTTATTATTACCAATAAAATTTATTTCTAAAGATAAATTATAATAATTGAATATATTTTTTTACATTATTTCTCCACATTTTAATACAACGACTTGATACCATTTATTTGCCATTTAATTTCTCTTGTTCGGATAATTCAAAAATTAAACCAGAGTTATAAAAATTGTCGTGTTCTGATTCAATTCATTTTAGCAAAAAACTTAAAAGTTTGGATGCGGAAATAATTTTCGTTCTCCACAGTTGTTTGTTTTTTGTTTAAAGATTTCGCCTAACTGTAAGTACATTTAAATTTAAGCGTGCAAAATGTTTCTGTTGCGTAACAATAATACTTTATCGCTTTCTAATTAATGTAATAATTAAATTACCAGAATTTTTAAGTACATTTAATGCTCAATTTAATATAAATTTTAAAAAATTTTAAAAATTTTTAATTTAATTTATTAAATTTAATTAATTAAAAATTGTTTTAAATTTATATTAAATTGAGCATTAAATGTACTTAAAAATTCTGGTAATTTAATTATTACATTAATTAGAAAACAAAGTATTATCGTTACACAACAGAAACATTTTGCTCGCTCATTTTAACATACATTTGCTAAATGCCTATTCAACTATTGCATAGGATACATTTGTAGATACTTCTTGTCTATTGTCTTGTCTAACTATTTGTGACAAATATTAATTTAATTGTTAACGTGTTATACATAAATTGCGGCTTATCTTTTCCCCTCCGTGCCCGTATAATATGCTGTATATAAAGATATCATATCATATGTATAGAGTGTAACTAAAAAAACATATATAAAGTATACCATTATAGTCTCTGGCCAATTTGGAGACGATTTTTTCTCATTGTTAGTGAAAATGTCGAGAGAGGTCATCATATTTTATGCATTCTCAATTTTTGTCATCATAACTAAAAGCCTTAAATTTAAATTCTATTAAAATTCTTCCTGAAATTAATTGAAAAATGTTATTTTGTTAATATTTTAACTCCACAAAGTTTAGTTTGCGAGAAGCTCTTCTTTTTCAATCATTTATAACTTGAAAATTATAGGTGCCTCGACATTTTCACTGAGAAAAAATCGTCTTCTTTGGCCAGAGACTTTGATGATGTGCTTCATATGTTTTTTCAATTACACCTTACATATATATATATATATGTATAAAACGAAATTTATATTAAAATGAAGCAACAACACACTTATTAGAATATAATATAATATTATATTATATTCTAATAAGTGTGTTCTAGCTTCATTTCAATATAAATTTCGTTTTTCAATTTTGACTTTTATAGGCTCAACAGTAGATAATGTCAAGACACTATGTAATTTTATTTTATCTACTTTGAATATAAATGTTCGTACCAAAGTTGCTAGAAAAACTTTCATTGAAATCATCGCATATTTCATGCCTGCAAAAGTTTAGAAGTTATATACAAATCAATATTATCGTAATATATGTTTGTTTTTGTGATTTGTTTATATTTACCTACACAATTCCTGGGTCCCATACTAAACGGTATGTAATGCTTATAAGATGTTCCTATTTTCTCAGGGAGAAATCTGTCTGGGTTAAATACTAACGGATTGGACCAATATTTTTCATTTCGATACATCGTTATAAAGTTTATGAAGACCTCAGAATTTTTTGGTAAAATAACCTCTCCTGAAACACATATTTTTGTATTTAAATGTAATTACTTATAAGAAGAGTAAATAGTTTATAAATAAAGCAATAAAAAATAGTCAAATAAAATGCACTTTTATTTTATTTTATTTTCCACAAACAAGGATGTATTTTATTTTTACAAAATATTTCTTGTTAATATATAAAATAAACTTTTTCAAATTTGTTCGTATTGATGTGCGATAAGCACGATTTCTTGTGCCTTTTTAATACATTTAATTTTTAATAATTTAAAATGTGATTATTTCTAACAATAAGTTACAGTATCTTTTACCTTTTAAAACAAATTTTTGTCGCATTTAGTTGGTATACGATAATAATTGTATACACAATAATAAATAGGCACATAAAATAATTACATAATTATATTTAAATGTAAACAAACCCATTTGTACATCTTTCGTTAGATGTCGCGCAATTATAGGAACGGGAGGAAATATTCTCATAGTTTCTTTTATAACACGATCCAAGTAATTCATATGTTGTAAATCTTCATATTTAATGGGGACAGATTTTGTAGTTTTTGTTCCATAAATCTTCCATAATTCTTTATACACTTTTTCCTATTATACGATTGAATATAATACTTAATTTTATATATATATATATATATATATATATATATATATATATAAACATATGCAATAATAAAAGAAATGTAATCTTATTAATACTGGTATCGAAATATTGATAATGTTAAAGATTAATGTAGACATTTCTGTACGTTTTAGTAGGATTCTTAATTTAATTAAAACATTACACATAATAAATTTCTACTTTAGTGAATTTATAATAAATTTCGTACAGGATTATATTTTTCGTTTGCTCGCATGTTATAAGCGTTTATGTTGAAAAAGAATAATATTTATACAAACCGCACACAAGTTGAAGTTAGAATTCGAACATAACTGTAGCTATATATAATAATTTTATGAAAACTACGTTGGAAATTATTTTATAATTTATAGAACAATATGTCAAAAGATAACTCTGATAATTCTAGGCTGCTTTCGCGAGAAAATCAAAATGATCCAGATTAAAATGATCCTGTGCTGTGAGATTGGTCAAATCTGAAATTTCACTAAATTTCATTAAGTTCAATTTCAATGAAATTCAGTGAAATTTCAAATTTGACCAATCACAGCACAGGTTCATTTTAATCTGGATCATTTTGATTTTCTCGCGAAAGCAGCCCTAATTATATTTAAAGAATAGATAAACCTGTATAAAGAGAAATCAATGATCTTAAATCTTAATATATATTATTAAAATCATCACACTTTTAGAGATGAGTAATTTCTAAAAAGTTTTATTTTATAATTTATCATTACCATTCACCCATAATTTACCATTCACCCATTATATATTCAAAAGTTATTAATAAATTAAGTTTTACATAAGACACTAACGTGAACTGACACATTGTAACATTTAATATTAATTGTAAATATATTTATATAGATTATATTATATAGAATTTATATAGATAGAGATATGATTATAATATATATAAAGTGCGCATACTGAATAGATTAATGAATAGATGCAAAAAAAGAGTCAAGTTTTTCATAAAAACTTCTTATTGTTTTTATTACGTTCGATTTAGCAGAATGACGGCTCAAATGAAAGTTTATATTAGTAGATTAAGCCCATATTCTGAATCCTCTTTTATCGATAAAAGAGGATTCAGAATATGGGCCTTTAGGCTTTAGGAATATTATAATATTTAGACGAGCAAACCATTTAAAGAAATAAGCAATCCAAAAATTCCATTTTACACAGTTTTATCGAAAAATGGATATATACATATGTATATACACTAGCGGATCCTGACGTCGATAATGGGGGGAGGGGGGTTTTGCAAAATTATTTTATTTAATATTTTTGGTTTCATGATTAGATTTATTTATTCCAGAATCAACGACGTCGATAGCACTTTAATGTTTGTTTTTCTTTACTTATATTTTTTAAACAAATTCAGCAAAACTGTTTCTTTTAATTTCCAAGGGGGGAGGGTTTAACCCCCCCGCCCCCCCCCCAGGATCCGCTAGTGTATATATATATATATATATATATATATATACATATGTATATATATACATAGAGAGAATTTTTAAATTATTGCTATTATATGTATATGTATATTTTCTTATATTTTTATAGATCTATATATATTATTCGCAATGCTACGTTTTTTAAATAAGTGTATAAATTATACCTAAATAAATTTAATATATACATACTTGTATAACTGGAAAATTTGCTAACATTAAGACCACAAAATCTATGGTATGAGCGACTGTGTCGGTGGCCTAATAAATAAATTTTATATATTTATTTCTTTGTTTTTATATGTATAGTTACAATTATATGTAAAGTTATTTTACTTACCGCTATTCCTATAGTAAATATTTCATCCTGTATCATCTCTTGTGTCATCTTATTCTTATAAGATGTTTCCGATAAAATGCGAAAAAGCGATTTATCTATATAAAGAATGTAATTTTAAAAAATGTAAGTTTCTTTGTGCGTACATGCGATTGTACATGCACGTATATATTGTATAAGTGTGTTTATTATTTTCTCAATTTTATGGTAAGAATTCTATATATTTTACTTTGAAAATTAATATTAGAAATAATGCGGGAATGAAAAAATGACAATTTATCAACGAATAAAATTAAGCATTTTAATAATAAAACACACTTTAATAATATTTTATCTAAAGCTATCTAAGAAAAAACTCATTTTGTGCAACATTATAATTAGTAAGATCAAATAATACAAATAAAATAATAACAAACTTACGACTTGTTTCACTTTTATTCTTGGTATTCAATTCATTTAATGAATATATCTGCTGTTGTATGAACTGTGTAATAATAGATTGTATAATATATAATATGCTATGTAAGTTAGAGTAATATTTGCAATATTTACTTTATCTCTCTCCATATAAATAAATGTTTGAAGTTTAAAAGTTCTCGTTGTTTTCGTTTCGCAGCAGTGAGAGTGAATATAAAATTAGGATATAAAAATATATTTTTCATCCTTGTTCTTAAAATTTGTTTGAAACTGAAAAACATCTTTTTTAAATATTTTATAAGATGTAAGAAGGCATTAACTAATTGTGATTATTAAATTCCAACAATGAAGTTAAAAATAAATATTATTTTCTCTATTTATATATTAATAAATCTATTTATAAGAAATCTTTAATTAGTAATATAAATACATTTATAAACTTTTTTAATATTTAAATAAATTTATTTTTACGATTTATGTACATTTTGATATTGTATAAAGTTACGATAAAACCTTTTTTTACCTTGTTATAAATTTGAAATATTGACTGATTAAATTCGATATATATTCCAGTTTTATGTCCGATTTTGTACCTTTATAACAATCATATAAAAATAAACTTAATATTCAAGATACCAATAGTATACCTAACCTAACTGACTAATTATATTGAGTTACATATTAAACATTAGATTTAATAAATGAATGTGATATGTAATTTTTCAAAATAGAAAATAAATGCCTCTTTAACAAGTATTTGAAAATAACAACCAGTTGTGAAAAACTGTACTTATTTCATTGCTTTTGTTGATTGTTATATTTTTTGCATTATTAATTTATATTAGTGTCAAATCTTTAACGATCTTTTACAGCATATTTTGCATATCTTTTTATTAAAATATAAGAAAATAAAAACATAAAAACATAAAAACTTAAAAACAAATTGATACTTTTTTATACTTATTTCATAGACTTATAATTATATTTAAATTGAATAAAATATTATAAATCTGATTTTGCTATTACAAAATTAGTACATAATTTGATACTCTTTAAAATTTTAACTTTAAATAAATTGCGTTTAATAGTATTTAGTTTATAGAATGTAATTATCGTTGTAACGTGTAGGCTTTTTTCATCATTAGCAAATTTTCTCATTTTTACGATGCCATTTATTCGTTATAATAATTTTGATACGAAATGTTTAAAATACTGCAAATGAATAAAAATACTTAGCCTTACCGCACGCAGTAGACAGAGCATATTCTGTTATATTTTGAAGAAGAAAAACTTCATTCTCGTTTAATGTAACTTTTTCTAATTTGTCCGTAAATATTAAAGATTTTTCTACAAATATATCAAAATATTTTTGTAACATATTTGTATTAAAACTTGGTGCCACTATTTTTCGTTGTTTAGTCCACATAGATGCTGAAGTAAATTTTATTAGGAAGAATTTAATAAGAAGAAATTTTATTAAGAAAATAATAAAGAGAAAGAAAGATGAGAGATATTGCAAATAAGTTATACGTCATAAACCACTCTGATTTTCACAGATATTATAGTTTTGATTTACATTCATTTTTTTTTCTCTCGTATCACATTATATATAAACTCTTCTAAGTTTCTAAAATTTATTTCTTTAAAGTTTTGTACTTTTTAAACCGTTTTAAAATAAAAAAAAAAATATATCTTAAGAGTAATGTATATAAATTATTCGTGGTTATCAATTTTTATAACTTTGATATATTATATTCAAAAATATTAGTACTTTTAATGTTATAATTGTATAATTTCACATAAGTTTGTAACACTTTTATGCAAAGCAGTCACAAGGATTACATATAAAGGAAAGTATAAACTTTGAACTTATGTGGAACGATTTATTATATTGTTTTGGTTTACTGCAAAGTACGTGGCCGAAGAAAAGATTCCGCTTTTCCCCTGCATCCAAATTCCGAAAAAATTCTAATATAATACAAATTTTTAATCTCATAACTTAATTTTTATTAAAAAAAAAAAAAAAAAACTAGAAAGGAGGATGTTAAAAAAGTTCCTAATTTGGCCCCCAAAGGTGTAAGTAAGAGGAATAATGTTTTTTGTAGATTTTGATCTCTTGAATAAAACTATGAAAAAATTCGTTGGGTATAGTAAAGACCTTGAAAATTGAGCAACAACATGATGTATGGAGCTACCACAAAATGCATCTGTGTTTTTTTTAGAGGGGAAAGGAGGTGCATTTTATTAAACATATCGAAACAATCTATAATAATAATTAATTAATAATAATTAATAATAATAATAACACTAGTTTACAAACAATATTTTTTTCATTATTTTAAACAAAACAAGATGTTTCTGATAGATTTTTGAATACTAAACACGATGCCGCAAGCCAATTTTCACTAGCATGTTAGGTTTTAGAAGTAATTGAGGTTTAATATGCAAAAATGGCTTTTTTGCGATATTTGAGATTTATTTGTAAAAAGGTTAACACATTATATTGAACAAATAACAATTTTTATTCTGAAATATTAAAATATATTTCAAAAAATTTATTTATTATTTTCCTTCATTATTTTTCTATAAATTAAGCATTATTCTATAATTAAATATATTTTTGTCTTTTTAATATTACCATGAGAACTCCGCTGCAGAAAATAGTAGGCACTTCCAATAAGCGGAAATGTTTTTGGACCAGGTAGAGTGTTTACTGTTTTAATGGAAGACTGTCGGCGACAGTAATTTAAGATAAAATAACTTGTGGCAATACATGCCAAAATAATTAGTACAATACTTACAAATATCATTACACTGAACAATGATAACTGCGAAATAATAATATGATTTGATATCTATATTACTATGAATGTGTGGATATCATCGACTAACCAATGCTTTTATTATGTTTTCCCCACTCAAATATATAAATAGACGATATAAATAAATCTAACATTGGCATATATGAATATATATTATAATGTACTTATCCGTATGCATTGATATGTTTTTTGTTCGTGCTGTGTAATCTTGCAGTTTTTATTTTTAAATAATTAAGGTAAATGTTCCAGTGATTGGACGTTTAAGGATATAGATTTATTTATTTAGATTTTTAATATATTGAAACAATTTATATTTCCAAGTATTTATATTTATCGGATAGATTGAAATCTCTACTATTGAAAGAGTGCACCAATATTTGTTTATTGAACATCTCAACATAAAAATTAATTAAAATATTAAACTATATAAATGTCCCAATGTTTGGACAAGAAAGAATATTCGTCCTAATAATTGAATTATGCTGTCCTAGTGTTTAGACGTAATAAGCTGAAAATATTTATATTACTTTTAAATTAAAATTTCCTTTAAATTAACACATTTTAATTTATAATTTGATTTAACAGGAGAAATACTTTGATTGTCATAAAATAAGAATTAAAAGTTTACTTATTTATGAAAGAATAAAAAAAAATAGACAACAGACTTCAAATAAAATGAAGAGGTCTCAACTAAATAACATTTAAATTAGTCAATATAAATAAATAAATTAAAATAAATAAAATAAAATAAAAATAAATAACACTAAGAAATTTTAAAGGCCCTTCTATATTAAATATAAATATTTAGAAATTGTTCAAGCTGGTTAAAATTGAAATTTTGTATTATCTTTAAGAATTATCTTTAAGTATTCGACATTACTTTATTCTGTTATTATAACATAAAACCGAAACACGCGAGATCACAACATCATTGTTTCGGAACATGTTGATTCTTCTCTTGTTTTGTTTTCGCCGGATAAAGCGTTACCGTTACACCGATTTACTCAAAATCAGGAGATTCGCGCAAACTCCAGTCATCCCCTTCCCGCTTCGCCGAAGGTTCGAGATCTTCGTGGAAAATATTATAAAAGGTCAGACTCGACTAGCGCGGCTCTCTATCTGTTTTGATACAAGTAGCAATCGAATCACGAATATCTCTAAAATCTGTGGATCGAAATAAATTCATCATCTGGTTATAATACGCGCTGTCGCGTTGAAATAAAGTGTCGATTAAACTCATCTATCGCGATTAATGATCGCAGCAAATTATGTGCTTGTCGGACTCGATAAAATAAACGTATTTTATCCAAAGTGCAACACAGCCTCGCAATTGATATTTCATTTCTCTATTCCGATACCTCAAGATCTCTCTCAGTTAATCCATCGACCTTCGGTTCCTCGCGTTCAATCAGCTGACGCTTCAGACCACAACATACTCTATCCTTCTCTCTCTCTTACAAGGAAAGGTACCCAACTGTCACTCACGGATTTTAATGAAACTTTGCACACTTGTAAAACTATGCAAAATAATAGACACGTATTTTTTTTTATGTGCGGAGAAGCGATTTTAAGGGCAGACTATACCACAAGTAGTAGGGATAAAACAAAAGAAACAATTAATGAATTAAATTCAATATACTAATTGTTATTGAAGAAACTATAATTATTGTATGCACTGTTAAATTTAATAAAAATTAATTCCGAATAACTTGTTTAACAAGACACTTCATGTACCTTTAAAAATTGTCGACCAATAATACTACAAATAAGAAAAAATATGATTTTCGCCACAAAGTACTCACAAAGTATGGGCGTTATATTTAATCAGCCATTTTGTATTTTTAAATTATAATGACAGATTCGAATTCTGCGACCCCGCAAACCCCATAATACCTCAAAGTTTTCAAAAAAATTGTCAAGAATGTATTTATAACGTGAAAACCCCATATATACAAGGGGTTGTTTCTGCCCTTAAAATCGCTTCTCCGCACATAAAAAAAATACGTGTCTATTATTTTGCATAGTTTTACAAGTGTGCAAAGTTTCATTAAAATCCGTGAGTGACAGTTGGGTACCTTTCCTTGTTAGTCTCACGAGCTCACCGACATTGTCTTCTTTCCCGCCTTCGACACCTCTCGCTCTCTCTGAACGATATCGGCAATTCTAATTCGCACGTGCATATCAAACAACACGATCGCGAACAGAAATCAATTGGCTATAAGAGCCGTACGCGGATGTCGGTGCGTCGATTCCAACGAAAAATAAATAAATAAATAAATAAATTGTTGATGACATATGACATTTAGGTTATCTGTGAATATTAATGATGTGTCTACTCGCTTAAATTGTTAGGAACAAAAATATACTTATATTTAAATAAATGTTGTTTGCATTATACTTACTAAATATGGATTAACGAAAAAAACCTGATAATTAGACTTGAAATACGTATATGTTTAAATACTAGTACAAATCTCTAAAATCGACTGCACCGATAAATAAACAAACAATTAATATATCGGCCAATGAATTTTGCAGTACCAGTGAATAAACTCAAGAATTTCAACGTTAAAATAAATTTTTTTAGTAATATAAAATATTTGTTTTAATACTGTTTACTTTTATTAATTGGAATAATATTTATTTATCTTTCCAGATTGATAAATACATACAATAATTACGCGCTTAAGAAGTGCACAGTGATCCTTAAGAAAATCTTTAAGAGAAGGAAATAAAATGTGAAAGTAGTCCAACTAAGATTGTAAAAGATTTTGTTTTTTTATCTAATTGTCATATTAGTGATGATCTTTTTGTCTTACTTCAAAATAAAATTATGAAAAAATATAATTCAATAATTATTACATTAAAATATTTAATATAATACTTAATAACAATCAAGATTTACTAGTTATATTATTATATTGTTAGACCTCGCCATAGATCTTCATGTTAGAAATAATATTTCGAAATTGCAATCATTAACACATTATCAATTCTCACCGCCCAGGTTTCAAAATTTATTTAAATTTGCGTGGTTTAAAAGTGGATATATACAGAATAGATCGAAAGAATTTCAAACACCAGTTGAATTTTGTTTAAAAAATTATTTAAAACCAACATGCGATATTTGCGGCGAAGTTGCTATAATTGCATGCGCATGGTGCAAAAAATCTCTTTGTGTAAAACATTTCTTTCACAATCATCATTTTTGTAATCAATATGAATCATAAATAGAATAATTAAAACAACAAAAAAGGGCAATGAGAAGTAATAAATATAATGTTCACATTATATATACTTATATTAACTTTTCTGATATTTTATACACTATATTTTTGGTGTGGGATATCATAATGTACAGTGTATTTTATATACTCGTATACTTATAAAAAAATTTCATATAATGAATAAAGCACTTATTAAAGCATTTTGTATTATATTATATTATATTATATTATATTATATTTTGTATTACATTTATTTATTTATTTTTCCTTTCCTTTAAAAATAAATATTATATTGAATATGTATATAAAACGAAATCAATCGTTAACTGTTCAAATATACTATTTTTGAATATTGTAATAAAAAAGAACAAATTTACAGGTACAGATATCCTATCGAATGTAATATAATTTAACATAATTAATCTAAAAAAAATATCTTATTAACACGTAGATATATCTCTTTATATATCTTTCAGAAAGAGAGATACCCTACATTTGTTTTGTACATTGTTCTCGTTTTGTATCTTGATTGTCGTTATAAGTTTTAATAAATTAAATTATCATTTTAAGAAAATAACAAATCAATTTAAGAAAATAACACTTTATTTTTTAAAATTTCTTTTTAATATTATATTCTCCTTGTAATTATTATAATATTCCACGTAAAATAAATTATCCACGTAAAAGGGCTTGTTGATGTAAGGTGTTTCATAATATAACAATAACATTAAATTCGTATTTTATATTTAAAACAATTGTCAACAATATTTTACAAAAACAAGTCTAAAAATTATTATAAGATGCAGCTTAAACCAAAAGACATATTTAATATTTCTTATCTCCGGTTATGTTTCTTTTATTTTTATATTATGTCTCTTATTTGATATTTTATCGGCTATTATATATCGGATTTCTGTTTCGGTACTTTAAACAATATCGGATGTGTTCCGTCACCTTTCTTTAACATTACATTCTTTATTAAATCGACGGATATTTGAAGATTATTGGCGAATGATACTATTGGTGAATAGTAAAACTGCCTGCATTGTATGTAAAAATTTATTCTTTTAACTTTGACCTATATTTCCGGTTTATTGATACATATAATTCCTTTTTTCTCCCCTCCTCACTCCTTCTCCCTCTCTCTCTCTCTTTCTGTGCTTAGCTTTATCACTTGTATATAATCGAAGTCTAACTAATGTTTAGTAACAATATCGACTTAAAAGTGATAATAGCGTTTTTAAGTACACTTGTATATATTTTTTGCTGTTGCTTCTACGTTGTTAATTATTTGTTGTTTATTTGCTTTATTTTAATAATAATGGATAAGAATACAATTGATTCAGCCAAGTCGATTCCGGCGTTTTACGCTGGACAAAGTATATTTTTGACAGACGCAACAGGATTTCTGGGTAAAGTATATTTCGAAAAGATACTGCGATCTTGTCCGGATGTTCGAGAAATATTTATATTGATGCGTCCGAAGAAAGGACTGAATCTTAACGAAAGACTTGAAAAAATGTTAAACTTACCGGTAAGTTATTTATCAAAATGGATATCTTTTTTGCAATACACATTTCTTTAAGAATTGTTATAACATCTCAATAAAAAAAAGTTTTTGGATTATGGATCTTTTTATTATGTTATGTCAATAAAAAATTAATTTTATAATTATAAAATTTAATAAAAAAGTGTATGAGATGAAACGTATTGAGAGAAACGTTTAGAGTAATTTAATGAATTGTAGACAGTCATAAAAAAAATATTTTACAATTTTTGCAAACATTTTACAGTTAAAATATCATGCCAAATATTCTAATAAATATTGTATGTACATAATATTTTTTAATTTTAATTATACGATAAATTACGAGAGGAGCAACCTTTAAATTTCAAGAAATTAATTCCGGTTTCTGGCGATATCAGTCAAGAAAATTTAGGTTTGTCGACTGTCGATAGACAAATGCTGATTGAAAGAGTAACTGTAATAATTCATGCGGCGGCAACCGTGAAATTTAACGATACCTTAAAATATGCCATTCTTACTAATACTAGATCAACGAGAGATATATGTATCTTAGCCGAAAGTATGAAGAATCTAATCGTAAGTAAATGCGGAATTGATTCTGCATATTCATGAAAAAAAATCTCTTATTGTATTCCATTATGTGAATTATCTTACACTGGGTTTGTATTTAATTTGCGATACACTAATATTTTCATTGCACATTTATTTCTAGAAATGTTTTTCATGAAATATGTCTTTCAAGCTTAATATTTTAAACATATGTACACATACATATATTGTGTATATATTACAATGTATAATATTTACAAAGATATTTTGAAGAGATGTATCGATATCTATTAATATAAATTATTTTTTTGTTATAATTGCATGTAGATTTTATTGAATAAGAACTGCTTATTACTTAGAGATAGAAAATTAACTGTATAATTATAACTCAAAAAATTGAAAAAAAAAGACAATAATCTATGTACTTCGCGCTCCTGATATTTATATTTGAAATTGTAAACATGCCTGAATTTTTTGCTCCGAATAACTTTAACTATAGCATTTTAACTAAAATACAATTTTAATATTAATTATTTTTATTTCTGTTAAAGGCCTTAGTATATGTTAGCACAGCATTTACACATTTGAATAATCCATTTATAGAAGAAAAAGCGTACCCACCTGTAGATGATTGGCGAAATATGATCAAAATGGCTGAGTCATTGGATGAGCATATCTTGAATATCTTTACAGTTAAGTAAGTGCGTCAAACATAAATATCAAATACATATATCATACGTATGTAAATTTTAAATATGTGTCAATAAGAAAATGTAATTATTCCCTTTTATTCATATTATAATATTCCAATTATTGTCATTTTTTAAATGTTTTAATTATTTCAATGTTTGTTTGAAATTATTTACAGATGTTTGAATACTATTCCCAACACTTACATATTCTCGAAAAACTTAGCAGAGAGTGTAATACAGGAATATTCGTTGTCCTTGCCTTGTGCGATTGTGAGACCTTCCATAGGTATGTAACTTTTTTCTTTAATGTTAAAAACAGGATATTATAATAATATTACGTGACTTTTTTCTTTTTCTTTCTCTAATGCAATTTAAACATGTTAAATATTTTTCTTTTTTGTTTTATATAGAGCATTTAAAAATAAAATATTTGCTTTTATATATCACGATGAAATACAAAATGTATGAATGAATGTAATATACAAATGCAAATAATGCAGAAAAAATATATATGCATCTAAATTTTAAAGCTTACAAATACTTAATAGCAGATTAAATTAAGCTTTATATCTGTATAATAGTTACTATATATGATATTATATCTAAACGTATTGTTTAAATATTATTTAAACGTAATGTTAGTCAAAACAATTTGTATAATTATTTTAGATAACAATATATTTAAATATTTAGTTAAATTTGCTTATCTAATTAAACATTAAGTTAAACAAAAATTGAAATTAAATTTTTAGGCTTGCAGTTCTTCGTTTTTCATTTTTATTAATAAAGCGTGATTTACATGATGCTTTTTTATTAGCTACTAGCTACTCTCTAATTAGTACTAGTCTTTCTCTTTATTTTCTCTAATCAAAATATATTAATTTTGCTAACTGCTAATAACTAGTAAAAAAGCATCATAAAATCTATGTTTAATGTACTAGGAGAGAGAAGATATATATCACTCTCTTTATATATCATAGTAATATACACTGCTGTTTGTGAAAATTCCAACATAGCTAATATCATTATTCCTTCGTGGTGTTACAATTTTCACAAACAGCAGTATATATATATATATATATCTAATATTTTAATTATAATAATCCAAAAAATATATTCTATTTGTTAGTGATAGCTTCGTTAAAGGATCCAATCCCAGGATGGATTGATAATTTTAATGGTCCAATGGGATTAACGGTTGCGACCTTAAAGGGATTAATGCGAATAACATACGCTAGTAGTAATATATCGTATAATATTATCCCAGTAGATACTGTCATCAACACTATAATTCTCGTAACTTGGAAGCTTGGATCGACAACGTATGATCATCAGTATATACATCAATGCATTTCTAGTTACATTAAGCTACAAACGGAAATTATCTTAATTTAAAACTAAATTTATGTCGTCATTACACGCGCATTATTCAATTTGCTTCGTTTTTTTGCATCAGAATTTAGAGTTAAGAAGTCACATATTTATTCTCAATTGAATTTACATATGACTTTCTCTGGAATGGAATTAAACTGAGGTTTTAAAAATAGTTTTTTTATAAATATATCTACATTCTTAATGTTTAATTCGTTAAAATATGTTGAAATAAAATTTTTAATATTCTGTAATAATATCTCATAATTTTAACAATCTTATTTAAGATATTATAAAATTTAATTTATAAAATCTTATATAAATAATGCATTGATTAATTTATAATATTATCTATTATTAGTTTCAGAACAGGTTCTACAGTTTTTGTTGTCAATAACACTTTTCCAAATGAAAAAAATATATTATTTCGTGAATTTTGTAATATAGGGATTAAAATTAAAAACGAAATACCATTCGAAAACATTCTTTGGATCCCTTATATATTATTTACTGAAAGTTCAGTTATGTATTATGTATTGACAATAATGTGGCATATCTTACCTGCTATATTAATAGATCTAGTTTTAAAATTTTGGGGACATCGATTTATGTAAGTATCAAACAAATTAAATATTTTAGAAGTCAGAAATTTTTAAGTCAGACTATTATTAAAAATGTAATTCATATATATGTTAGGCTGAAAGACCGAAAACGCTTACTGAGCGAAAAAACCGATCATAACGCGTTTTTGCATGTTCAAAAAGGCTTATGAGCGTTTTCGAAAATGCCACGACACAAATTTCGCGTTGTGACTGAATCTGAGAAGCCAGAACGCGTTGTAATCGGTTTTTTCGCTCAGTGAGCGTTTTTGGTCTTTGAGCCTAACATATATACAACATATAGGGTATTGGGACTGCAAAGAAAAATATATGTGGCCAATCGTGCTTTGCAACATTTTATGTGTAACGAATGGAAATTTGATAATACAAACAGTCGAGATCTTATGTCACTAATATCACCTGGTGACCGAGAAATGTTCTCGATCGATCTTTCTGATTTTGATATGAAAAAGTATATCAGGTAAATATAAATGTATAGCTTGACTTTGTAAATAGAAGAAAGAGACGCGTCAATCTATATTGTTTTTGTGGGCTGTCGTTTTTAATTAATAATTATATATGAAAACTTATATTTTTTTAAAAGTTTTATAGATATATATATTGTATATATGTATATATATATATATATATATATATACCAGATATTACTCTCTTTTAATTATGTATCATTGTATTATTAATTGTATCACAATTTGATAATATTATCTTTAACTCTTAAGCAAATGACTTTTTTATAAAATAACAAAAATGAAAGAAAAGATAAAAATTAAAGTTTGAAAGAATGTTAAGAAGTTTGAAATAATTTTAAATTTATATATTATAAAATTAATTTTTTTCAATATTTTATTTAAATAATCTTTTTTCTATTTTCTTTATCATTTAATTTAGAATTTTTAATGAAAAAAATTTTTATGTTTATAAGATAATATAAATGCAGATCAAATCAACTCATTTACTTACATTCATTTAATTGACGGAACAAAATAAAAATTATATTATCTATAAATTACAAGATACTTAGTTTATAATAATTTTTAATTATTTTAATTGTATTACAAAAAAGCAATAAAAATAAAAACAGAAACAAAACAAATTATTTTGCTTTACATAAAGTTTATACACTAGAATATTATCATGAAAAATATTTATTGCTAATTAAATTATACAGTTGATCAGAAAAAGGTTCACGAAAAGGTTCATAAAAAGGAAAACTTTTAATTTGAAATAATCAATACAAATTAATTTAACATGTAAACGAGTAACATATAATAGGCTTATGATAAATAAACTAATAATAAGCGTAATAATAAACTGACTTATATCAGATTGCTTATAAAAAAATTTCAATTTTTAATTTTGCTGAGAAATAATAGTATATCAAAACTTATAGCAGAGATTAGTCAACTTTGACGCTTTTCCTATAATGTTTATACATTGAAGATAATTTTAAGTTTAAAATATTTATTTAGTATTTAATATTGATTTATATTTATTTTACCATTTAAAGAAATGGACTAATAGGTACTAAAAAATATCTCCATCACGAAGATATGAATCGATTAAATGTGGCCAAAGCTCAATTTAAAAGGTGAGTTTAAAATATGCTAAAACAATCCTTTGTCGTTTAAATATGAGATACAATGATATGTGAAAATTAACATAATAAAATTTTATTTTAGTTTAATATAATGTTATTAATAACACAGTGGAACAAAAAATCACTTTTTCTTTCTTTCCAAAGTGCAATAGTATGTTTCCGTAAGATTTTTTCAGGAAACGTCTAAAATTCAAACAACCTTAACTTGATGAAAAAAAGTCATACAATCATGAATCAAAATTTGTTTGAAAGCTCTTGAATTATACTTTCAAATGTCGTTGAGTTTATTTAGAAACCAGTTCTTTTTTGTCGCAAAAAGTGTTAAAAATGACCTAAAACGCCATTTTTGGCCCATTTTGTTTCAATTTACTAAAAATCCTGACGTGCTAGGCAAATTCTGACAACGGTATCGTGTTCAGCGCGAAAAAATCTTCGGGAAACGCACTATCGCACTTTGGAGAAAATTTTGTGTCCCACTGTATAATTATTTACGATATTTGTAAAATGCATTAATTATGTGTATTTTGTTAATATTTTAGAGTAAAGCTACTTGTTACAACGTTCAAAGCTATTATCGCTATTAGTATACTGGATGATGACCCAATGGATGTACTCTTAAACATTTTAGATCACTGACTTAAAAACTGTATGCAATATATGTTATAAATTAGCGTAAAATTGTTGAAAAAAGTGCATTTTTTATCCAATTATATTTTGTTATTTTTTTAAATGCCTAATTTTTAATTTTTATATCCAATATACATACATACATGTATATATACATGGTGTCCTGTAAAGACCGGATCAACGCTTAAGAGTAGATTCCTGGGATCATTTGGAGACGATTTTATCACAGCGAAAATGTCGGTGGAGGCCATCATTTTTTGCATGTTCCCAATTTTTGCCATCATGTACTTTTGTAACTAAACCTAAAAATTCTATTAAAGTAAACTTTACTTAAAATTAACTGAAGAATGTGGTTTTGTTAATATTTTATTTCCAGAAGGCTTAGTTTGCGCAAAACCCTTTATTTTCAATCGCTCATAATTCGAAAATTATAATTATTAGTGCCTCGACATTTTCGCTGAGGAAAAATTGTCTTCAAATGATTCCAGAAATCTATCCTTAAGCGTTGATCCAATCTTTAAGGGACACCCTATATATATATATGTATATTGTGTAAAAATTGCGCGGTATATGACTGCAATTTATAACAATTAAAACATAACGCAATTTATTATTCAAAGCATTTTCAAACATTGTGTAAAAATTACTTATTTTATAAGATGATTTATGCTTTATGCTTTAATTTTTATAAATTGCTTATCTATCGCGCGATTTTTATACAATACATATATAAAATAAAGAAAGTTAATGCATTAAAATATAAACAGTTTTACGCTTATTTATATCATTTGGCGCTACAAAATGCTGGTCTTAAAAGCTTTTGATGAATGATGTTTCCTTCAAACCTGTCAAACATTAAAAACATAGTTGTATTTATATTATACAGTTATCATGCAATACAAAAAAATAATTTTAAAGAAAGAGAAAAGTAAATAAAATATTCTTTATCAGATTTATTGACTTATTATTTTCTATATTTATATGTTGATACCCTTAAACCTTAAACCATAAACTCTTGTTTCTTTCCACAAACAAATGTAATAATATCACATTTAAATATCCTCTTTTCCTTTTTTCTATTATTATATATCGAAAAAATATGTACCATTTTATTCTTATACAAATTTTATTTTATTTGTTTAATCTTAAAATACATGTACCTACAAATACTATATAAGGTTTGACAATAAAGTTCGCGAACTCAAGTTTAATTACACGAGAATTAAAAATTACTTTCAACAGCATCTTCAATAAAGTCTTTAATAACTTTTAATTAATCACAAATAATATATAAACACTAGAACAACACAAGCGCGCGCTACGCGCGTGCCATTTCTCGATTTTATATAAAAAAATGATATTTTTATATAAAGTTTGTAATAAAGTTTTATATAAAGTTTGTTTAAACATGATTAATATTTTTTGACAGAAATCAGCTGATTAAAGCATTAATTTGCTAATTAAATTTTAAAATAAAAATATGTTATAAAAATTAAAATAATAATATTATAAATAATATGTTACAATACTATAAACTCGAATAATATTTTTCGACAGAAATCAGCTGATAACTGTCAAAAAATATTAATCATTTTTAAAATACTATAACATTTTATTTAAAGCATATTTTTATTTTATAATTTTTATTACATACTATTATTTTAAAATTTAATTAACAAATTAACGTTTTAATCAACTGATTTCTATCAAAAAATATTACTCGAGGCTAATGTATTATAACATATTGCTATTTTAATTTTTATAACATATTATTACTATGAAATTTAATTAGCAAATTAACGCTTTATTAATATTTTTTATCAAAAATATTGGCTGATTAAAGCGTTAATTTGAAAATTAATTTTAAAAATAATAATAATAATAAGGTTATAAGAATGAAAATAATAATGTTATAAATAATATGTTATAATATTATATATAAACTCTCAATTAATATTTTTGACTGTTATCAGCTGATATCTGTCAAAAAATATTAAACGCGAAAAAAGTATTATAACATATTACTTACAACATATTACTATTTTAATTTTTGTAACATATTATTACTTTGAAATTTTATTAGTAAATTAACGCTTTAGTAATGTTTTTTGACAGAAATCAACTAATTAAAGCGTTAATCTGCTAATTACACATTTGAAAATAATAATAAAAAAATATAATTATAAAAATTAAAATTCATATAATTATAAAAATTAAAATTCATATGTTTTACAGTTATCAGCTGATTCCTGTCAAAAAAAAATTAATCGAGGAGATAAGATATTATAACATATTATTTATGTTATAAAAATTAAAATAGTAATATGTTGTAAATAATATTTCATAATAGGGGAAGGTTGCCTATATTGGACCAGTTTTCAATTTTTTTTTGCATAACTGCAGAAACTTAATAAAAATGGATTATAAACTGATTGGGATTTATCTTTGATCTGTTGATAATATTCTATATACGAGGGTTGTCTGAAAAGTTTCCGACCTCAACATGAAGATGGCAGCACTCGTAAACAAAAGTTGGGGAATGTGTTTGCGCATGCTTTGAAAGGTACTCACCAAAATTTCAGCCATTTTGGACGCGCAGTTGTTGTTTGACAATCATTTGAGTGAGTCGATGTGAGTGTTTTTGTGAAAATGGAAAAAATCGAGTATCGAGCTGTCATTAAATATTTGTTTTTGAAAGGCAATACGCCTACGCAAATCAAAGACGAGTTGGACGCTGTGTACGGGGACTCTGCACCATCATTTACCACCGTGCAATTTTGGGCTGCTGAATTTAAACGTGGCCGTACCAGCTTGGGTGACGATGAACGTTCGGGACGTCCAAAAACTGCAACCACTGACGATAATATCGCTCAAGTTCACCAAATGGTGCTAGACAACCGTCGAATTAAAGTTAGAGAGATAGCAGAGGCTATGAACATGTCCAAAGAACGTGTTTGTCACATATTGAATCAAGATTTAGGCATGAGAAAGCTGTCCGCGCGTTGGGTGCCGCGTTTGCTCACTTTGGACCAAAAACGTGTTCGAATGAACATTTCCAACGCTCTGTTGGCGCAGTTTAGGCGCAATAAATCAGAGTTTTGGCGCCGATTAATTACTGTAGATGAAACTTGGATACACCATTATACTCCAGAAACAAAAACACAGTCAAAACAGTGGACTGCGAAGGGGGAATCGGCTCCAAAAAAGCAAAGGTTGTTCCTTCGGCTGGGAAAGTGATGGCAACTGTTTTCTGGGATAGTCATGGAGTTATCTTAATCGATTATCTTCAAAAAGGAAAAACCATTACAGGAGCATAGTACGTATTAGTACTTGACAAGCTGAAGGCAGAAATTGCGGAAAAACGGCCACATTTGCAGAAGAAAAAAATTTTGTTTCACCAAGACAATGCGCCGTCTCACACCTCAGCGGTTGCCATGGCGAAAATCCACGAATTACGGTTTGAACTGCTTGACCACCCTCCTTACTCACCAGATCTAGCCCCAAGTGATCTTTTTTTGTTCCCTAAACTAAAAGTTGCACTCGGAGGACAGAGATTTTCGTCGAATGAGGAGGCCATCACCTTCGTAAACAACTATTTTGCAGAGAAAGACGCCGAGTACTATTTGGACGGGTTGAAGAGATGGGAGCATCGCTGGGAGAAGTGTATAGACTTACAAGGAGATTATGTAGAAAAATAAAAATTAATTTGAAGAAAAAATGTCTTGTATCTTTGTTAGGTCGGAAACTTTTCAGACAACCCTCGTATTTTTGAGATTTTTTGCAGAACAATTTCTATTGCGGATACGTCTTTTTTAAAACCTCTGCAAATGGTACAATTTTGGCAACTGGTTGCCAAAATTGTACCACGGGGTTTCCCAAATTGTACCGTGTTTCCTTTATCGTACCGATATGATTTAATTAAAAACTGTGAAGGCATAAAAATAAAATACAAACAATTTGAATAAATACATGTTTAATTGATATCACAGTTCGTGTGCAAAAAAAAAAAAAAATTTTTCTTAATTAAAAAATAAACATTGAAATTACAATAATGAAACATTTTCGTTTTTAAAAACTTAACTTAAAAATCAATTAAGATCACAGTTTGTACCTATACAAAACTAAAAAAAAAAATATTTTTTAATTAAAAAATAAACATTAAAATTACCAAAATAAAACATTTTTATTTTTAAAAATTTAATTAAGAAATAAACAACCATTAAACAAAAATCTGTTTTTCAATTAAAACAAACAATTGATATAGGTAACACAAAAGAAATCAAATGAACTGCTTTCTATAGAGAACAAAAGTCACAGATGTAGTCTTTTCCGGGAATAATGTTAGTACAAGAAAAAGAAGAGAAATTGTATCCTACAATTCCTAAATTGTACCGGTATAATATAGGCAACTAATAGGTGGTACGATTTAAGAGACTAGTGTTTTTCAAATTATGGTAGCAAAATATACACAGAGTGAGGCTATGTCTAAACTATGCCATGCAAATATGCCAATTTTAATGTAGTATAAAAATGACAAACAGCTAAATTAATACACCTATTGAAACTTTTTAAATGCCTTATGTAAAAGTGGGTAAAACTTTCTTCTAAAACTAAAAAAAACTTTTATTTGATCTTTTTAAACAAATGCTTTCGTGGACAAACATTCGCTTCCGTGTACTAACCTTATGGCGTTAGGTGAACCTCGCATAAAACACAAATGGCGCTAGGCCTTTGGATTCTATGAAATATAGAAATGGTACAATTTAGGAGCCGGTACAATATCGGCGACTTTCCCCTACTTTATCCTCAAATAATTTTTTTTGAAAGAAATCAGCTGACAACTGTCAAAAAGTTAACCGAGTTTAAAGTAGCTAATGTCTATAAAAAAATATTAATAAATCTTATCGTACAAAAAATATTAATAAGCTTTATCGTATAATCGTAATTAGTCTCGAGATGTTGTGATTATCTCGATTATCAAAAGATTATTGTAGAAAATTTTATTTTTTTGCTCACACTTTCTATTTTATTATAGATTTAAATACTAAATTTTTATGCATTGCATAATTAATTAATATATTTTTATCCATGCATTGCATAAATGATATATGTGTATATAGGTATATATATATATATGTATATAATATTGTATATTATATGTAAATACACTTAAAATGTTCGACAATAATCGCTCCACCTATTGTATGCAAGTAAAGCAGATTGAACCGAGTAGAAAAATCCTTTATTATTTTGCGATCTTCGTAAACTTCGCAATAAATAATGAAAAATTAATTAAAATCACCAGCAGATTAATATTAATATACATCAACTATAATGTTAATTTATGTTGAGAATTAAAAAAAACAAATGATATATACACATTTAGTTTCTACATTCGTACTTGTAGAAAATGCTCGAAATTACACCGTCGACAATTGCGTGCGTGAATAACTAACAATAAAATGAATGAAATAAATGTGTGTGTATGTAAAGCCGATGCTTGTTCGTGCCTTTCAAAAAAATGTAACGATAAAGTGAAGAGGGCGCTAAAAAAATAAAAAAAAGAAAAATACGAAAAGAAAGGTCAATACGAAACTACACGTTATAATCGCGTATGTGAGTAAAATAGAATGAAATACATTTGTGTAAGTAATAAATGGAGTTATAAATCGCGATAAGAAAGTCGGCGACTCGGACATGTATAATATGATAACACAATCGATCGAGCGGTGTTCGCTCGAGTGTGCCTTTTAAAAATAAAGCGAGAAAGATGCGAAGAGAGAGAGGAGAAATAGAGAGAAGAATATATAAAAAAGTCTTTTTTTCAAATCATTTTCTTATCCTCTTCGCGTCCTTCTCACTTTATCTTTACTGTTTTTTAAAAGGCACGCGTGAATGAACATCGTTCGGCATTACATACACACACATTTATTTCATTTGTTTAGTTACGCACGCAATTATATAATGTCATATGTAATTCCAAATTTTTAGCTGATAACTGTCAAAAATATTTGTCGAATTTAAGAAATTATAACATATTATTTAAAACATATTATTATTATAAATTTTATAACTTTCTTATTTTAAAAATTAATTGGCAAATTAACGCTTTAATCAGCTGATAACTGTCAACAATATTAATCGAGTTTAATGTGTATTATAACATATTATTTAAAACACATTACTATTTTAACATATTATTATTATATTTTTTAACATATTATTATTTTAAAATTTAATTAGCAGATTAAGGCTTTATTAATAATTTTTGATAGAAATTAGCTGATTAAACCATTAATTTGCTAATTAAATTTTTAAATAATAATGTTTTATAAAAATTAAAATAGTAATATGTTTTAAATAAAATGTTATAATACCTTTTCCGCAATTAATATTTTTTGACAGAAATCAGCTAATAACTGTCAAAAATATTAATTGAGTTTATATATAGTATTATAACATATTATTTAAAACATATTATTTTAATTTTTATAAAATATTTTACAACATATTTATATAACATATTTAAGAGTTATCAGTTGATTTCTGTTTAAAAATATTATTCGAGTTTAAAGTATTATAACATATTATTTTAATTTTTATAACATATTATTTTAAAAATTAATTATTAAATTAACGCTTTAATCAGCCAATTTTTGTTAAAAAATATTAATAAAGCGTTAATTTGCTAATTAAATTTCATAGTAATAATATGTTATAAAAATTAAAACAGTAATATGTTGTAAATAATATGTTATAATACTTTATCCACCACACTGCACATCTCGCGCGAGACTGACCGCAAGACTCTGAACAGCGGTATCGCCAAGCGCACCCCATACGTCCGCCACGCTGCGCATCTTACGCGAGACTGATTCTTCGATTGCCAGACTGCCAGACTGACGATCAGTGCTGCGGGAAACGCGCAGCAAGGCGGACGTATGGGGTGCTTGGCGACACGGCTGCTCAGAGTCTCGTGGTCAGTCTCGCGCGAGACGTGCAGCGTGATGGATGTGTACAGACGCGTATTATCTAATGGCAGTGTAGATATTTTGATCGAAAGATTTTTGTAGAAAGTTCTATTTCTTTGTTCTCTTTGTTAAAGATTTGAATAATAAATTTTTATTGCATAATTAATTCACATATTTTTATGTATGCATTGCAATCAAAGCATAAAAAAATATATATTAATTAATTAAGCAATGCATAAAAATTTAGTATTTAAATCTTTAACAGAAAGTGCGAACAAAAAAATAGAATTTTCTACAAAAATCTTTTGATAATCAAGATAATTACAACATTGAGGCTTATTACGATTTTATTGACGAAAAGATTTATTAATATTTATTTTTGATAGAAATTAGCTACTTTAAACTCGGTTAATATTTTTGACCGTTATCATCTGATTTCTGTCAAAAAATATTAATCGAGGATAAAGTATTATAACATATTACATATACGAGGGTAAGTCAAAAAGTAAAGGGACAAATAAAGAAAAACATATTTATTTTAACCTATGTGGAAAATTTACATATCATTTTTCGACATAATCCCCACCAACATCGATACATTTGATCCACTGCTTAACAAGCTTCTGTATTCCATCCTGGAAGAAAGATTTGGGTTGGGTTTGTAGCCAGTTATGCACCACTGCAATGACATTCTCATCCAAAGAAAAATTTTTCCTCGTAGTGCTTCTTTTAATAAACCGAAAAGATGAAAAGAAAAAAGAAAACAAAAGAAAAGAAATACTACGAAAAAAAAAGAAAAGAAATACTACGAGGAAAAAAATTTTCTTTGGATGAGAAGGTCATTGCAGTGGTGCATAACTGGCTACGGATCCAACCCAAATCTTTCTTCCAGGATGGAATACAGAAGCTTGTTAAGTAGTGGATCAAATGTATCGATGTTGGTGGGGATTATGTCGAAAAATGATATGTAAATTTTCCACATAGGTTAAAATAAATGTGTTTTTCTTTATTTGTCCCTTTACTTTTTGACTTACCCTCGTATATATAATTGTTATTTATATTTATTTCATGTACATATTATGTCATTAAGGGGATCCTAGTCGGATCCTAAAGTTAGTTCTGTCGGTACGGCAGAACCAACTTTATTATTTTGGGATATCTTTTTATTGACTATACAGATCAATAAATCCTTTTCCACGATTAAAGTACTTATAAAAACGGACCGCGTTAGCTATAATTCCATATATAAATCATATAAAAATCAAAAATTACAGTTTTGTTATCGGCTTCTTTCATGCAACTCGTAACAATACTTATTTAATAAAAATAGTTCTGCAGTTTATCTGTGCATAAAATATAGTATACGCGATAGGGTTAACATGAAGAAATATTAGTAAACAATAAAAAGTGAGATTGCAAGTCTAATAAAAAAGTTATATATTAAAAACATTTTCACGCATATGTGTGCATACGTGCATATGTTGGATATGTGTGGTGCTAACCTATCGTGTGTATATGTGTATACGTGTATATGTTTGGATATGTGTGGTGCTAACCTATCGGAGTTCGACCATCCGACTAGGATCCCCTTAAAAGGGAAAAAATTATCAAATTTCAAGTGACAATAACTTCGTAAATAATAAAGATAGAAAGGTTTATAAAAAACGAAAATAAAGCTTGGAATTCAATCATTTCGATACTATGATTAAAAAAGCATTTTAAAGAGGAGACTCAGTACCATTATATGCTTTTTATCCCATTGAGTTACGACATTTGACTCACGCCATGTGCCGTGGCGAACTCGGACCATTATTTTCCAATTTTGCATGCTCTCGTTTTGTCATCTGCCATTTTCAATTTTATCTCGCAACATCAAAATGAATAGATTCTTAAAGTAGAGATTCCAAGCTTCATTTTCGTTTTTTATAAACCTTTCTATTTTTATTATTTACAAAGTTATTGTCATTTAAAATTTGATAATTTTTTCCCAAATTTTAAATGTACCGCTTCTCTTTTGGAGTGAGTGTATGTATGTATGTATGTACCCATCCATTTTTATTTAAATTTAAATATTTCAAGAAATATTTGACTTACAGCGCTCCAATTTGACATACAAGCAAAGTAGTACAACACTTATATTTACTGTCATTTTTACTATCATTTTTAAAAATTCATACTGTGTTTTAAATTTTAATGCAATTTTGATTAAAAAAAAAATGTTTGTGGTTGCTCTAACTTCCATAAATTTTAAGATATTGGAATACATTTTTTTACATGAATAGACTATTATTAAAGAATGGTTGGTATTGAATTTGTGACGAGAATCGGTGAAAGGATTTATTTTTTATAAAATTTTGAATTTTTCGAGAAATGTCTGTGGTTGCTCTAACTTTTGTAAATTTTAAGATATCGGGATAAATTTTTTTACGTAAATAAACTATCATTTAAGGATTGTTGGTATTGAGTTTGGCGATTATTGGTGAAAGGATTCATTTTTTATAAAAATTTTGAATTTTTAAGTAATGTGCATTTTTTAATTTTCGCAAATTTTGAGATATCGAGCTAAATTTTTTTATATGAATAAAGTATCATTAAAGGATATTTGATATTGAATTTAGCGAGGATCGGTAAAAGGGTTGACGTTTTATACAATTTGGAATTTTTCAAAAAATGTAAATTTTTAAATTTTACGAAAGAAGCATACGAGAGTGGGTACATACATACACACATACACATACATGTACGTGACATTTTGAAAAATGTTATTTTATGTGGAAAAAGTGTGCAAATTGGCAAGTATGCAACTTGCACATTGCTTCCTCAACATATTATTTCGCTTATTAGATTGGTTTTTCAATTATGGTTTTCTCATAGAGAAAGCTTAACTTGCACATTGCTTGATCGCAATTTAATTTTGCTCATTAAGAATGTTTTAAAATTATGGCAAGTTAAGCTTCCTCTATGAGGAAGCCATAATTGAAAAATTATCCTCATAAACGAAATAATATGTTGAGGAAGCAATGTGCAAATTTCCACATTTGCACAATTTTTTTCGCTCATTAAGCTTTTTTTGAGAAAGCCGAAATTGAAAAACTAGCTTGCTCATAGAGGAAACTTAATAAGCGAAATAGAATGGTGAAGAAGCAATGTGCAAGTTTCCAATTTGTTTTATTTAATTTTTAACTAATTAACTAGTTATTACCCAACCTTGATAATAAATAATACAAAGTATATAAAATATACATATATACTATTTTTCCAGATTAACATATTCAAAAATAATTGACATTATGGCGAAAGAAACATATGAACCATGCATTAATATTGATTCTGGTAATGAAATCGTTATATCTGGTATTGCTGGTAGATTTCCAAATTCAAACAACATGAATCAGTTAAAAGAAAATCTATTCAACAAAGTTGATCTTGTTAGAGCAGATCATTGCCGATGGAAAATAGGTACTTATAATTTATAGTCTTGCATTTACTTATGATTGATTAATGTAACTAGTTTTCTCTTCTTCAATAAATACAATTACAATAGTTATATGTTATAAAAATATATTTTTTAATAAAATGTCACATTAAAAGTATACCAGAAATTTTATTACACAAATGTTATAATTTTTACGAAATTATTTAATTCGTCAGACCATCCGGATTTACCAAAACGCATGGGGACGATTAATAATTTGGAAAAATTTGATGCTGATTTTTTCAACATAAATTTCAAACAAGCACAGACGTTAGATCCTATGGCGAGAATTTTATTGGAACATACTTATGAAGCAATTATTGATGCGGGAATCAATCCAAAACAATTACGAGGAAAAAATACTGCCGTGATTATAGGAACATCTTTCCTTGACTCGCAAGAGAAATTTCTTTATGAGAATCTTCAGGTAAAGAAAATTGTTGATAATAAAATAAATCATTTATAAATATAGAGATAATTAATAAATATAGAGAGAAAAAATAGTTGAGATGAAAAATTATCGAATTCACATATGATATTCACATATGTTAACATTTGTTATTGCTATTTTATAATTAGATAGACGGTTTAAACATTATTGGATGTAGCAAATCTATAGTGGGAAATATGCTTTCATATTGGTTGGATTTGAAAGGACCATCTTATATAGTCGATACAGCATGCAGCTCTAGCATGTATGCCATAGCTCGCGGTTATGGCGAGATCATGTCAGGTCGATGCGAGGATGCGATAATTGCAGCCTCAAACTTATGCTTACATCCCAGTTTAAATCTGAACTTCTCTCGTCTTGGTATTTTTACTAAAATTAATTAATATTTGATCAGATCATACACGTGTGTGAGTGTATGTGTGGGTAAAGGTACATACTGAATAATTTTAGGTGTTTTGTCATCCGATGGTTACTGCAGGCCTTTTGATAGTGCCGCTAGCGGTTATTCACGTAGCGAAATCATATCGGTACTATATCTTCAAAAAGCAAAAAATGCTAAAAGAATTTACGCCACGTGTGAGCATATTAAAATGAACAACGATGGTTATAAGGAAGAAGGAATAACGTTCCCATCGATGCATGTCCAGAGTATTTTATTGAAGGAATGTTACAACGAGTGCGGAATATCACCAACATGCCTAGATTACATTGAAGCGCATGGTACCGGTACCAAAGCTGGCGATCCTGTGGAAGTCAATGCCATTTATAATGCTTTGTGTAAAAACAGAAAGACTCCGTTGATGATCGGCTCCGTAAAATCTAATCTTGGTCACACTGAACCAGCGAGTGGTTTCGCTCAAATCGCTAAGGTATAAATACGTAATTGTTTTGTATTATAATGTGTTTATAATGTTTACATCATTACAATGTTTTCATGATAAGAAAAGTAATATACTGTAAGTTTCGCGTGTATGACAAATAAATTTTATTTCTTATATGGTGAAGCATGGGAATTTTGATATGTTTATTATTATATAACAATTGATTTATTAATTATATTAATTATAATAATATATAATATAATAAAATATAATTAATATAATAAAATAACATTACGCGACATTAGTCGGATAATTTTTTTATACAAACATAAAAATATATATTGCTATATAATTAATTTTATTGAGTTTTTTTAGGTAATAATAGCATTTATATCCACACAAATTAAAATTTACTTATTTTTATTATTTTTTAATTTTTTAAATTAATTTTTGAATAAATTGAAGAAATTCTTGCGGTGATATATATAATAATATAATAAAATAACATTACGCGACATTATTACGCGGGATAATTTTTTGATATATATGTATACAAACATAAAAATATATATTGTTATATAATTAATTTTATTGATTTTGAAGGTAATAATAGCATTCGAAACTGGTCTTGTTCCACCAAATATCAATTATACATCGCCACGAGATGATATAGATGCCTTTGCAAATGGAAGCATCCATGTGGTTACAAAAGAACTGCCACTTAAGAATGGTTACATAGGCATTAATTCTTTCGGTTTCGGAGGATCTAATGTTCATTTGTTGCTAAAATGGAATACCAAACAGAAAGTTAATTACGGAGCAGCGAGCGATGGTTTATCAAGACTTGTGACTTTGTCCGGATGCACTAAAGAATCAGTAAACTCGTTTTTAAACGATGTTAGTAAATATTTCGAAAGTAATATTATATTCAGTAATTAGAAAATATTATATTTGTTGCAGAAATTTTAAGAAAATTGTTTGTTTTGTAGGTCGCTAATCATTCGACAGATGCAGAGTATATCCGTTTAATACACGATATTCATTCGGAAAATATAGATGGTCATCCATGGAGAGGATATATTATACTAGATACTTTGCAACAAAATTCAATAAGGGAAATTCAAAATAATCAGAATATTAAAAGACCTGTTTGCTTCGTTTTCTCTGCCTTAGGCACGCAATGGCCAAGGATGGGTATATATTCAATATTTTATATTTCACGTATAATATAACACATTGAAATAATAATTAAAATTTAAATTATCATTATCTCTAAATTATTTTAATAATTTAATTATCTCTAAATTTAAATTCTTTTAGGTGAAAATTTATTAAAATTTGATGCCTTTGCAAATGCTGTAAAAATGTGCGACATCATTTTAAAACCATATGATATAAATATCATAAACATTCTAACAAAACAAAACGGGTGTGAAAATGCTTTACACGCATTTGTCGGCATAGTCGCTATTCAGGTAAATATTATATAATATCATAAATGTTTATAAATATAGTTTATAAATATTATATAAATATATTATATAAAACTTATATGAAAATAGTATGTATTAACAATGCGAATAGCGTTTTTAAATATAATATAATAATAAAATTATCTTTATAAATTTTTATAGATTGGCTTAGTAGATCTCTTAACATCCTTAGACATTACTGCAGAATATATAATTAGTCATTCTGCTGGTGAACTTGGGTGTGCGTATGTCGATAAATGTATGACACTCAAACAAACTATTTTAGCGGCATACTTTATTGGTTTAGCTTCCATCGAAAAAACCACAATTCATAGTTCTATGGCAATTATAAATTTGGAGTATAAAATTCTAAAAAGTAAATGTCCTACAGATATCGAGATAGTGTGCAACAATAATCAAAAAAGCAACATTGTAAGCGGGCCACCGAGGTCCATAAAAAAATTTCTGAAAGAATTACAGGTATTATTTTATAATTTTATAATTTATTTTTTATTTTGACCTTCTGACTTTCTATTTTTTTTCTTAATGTTTTTTTTTTTTTTTTTTTTTCCATTAGATATATATTAAATTCTTATATTTAATTTACTTAATAATTGCTTGCATTAATTCACTTTGTTTTGTCAGATTAATAACATTAACGTAAAAAAAATCTCTTGCGATATACCATATCACAGTCGTTATCTGGCATCGGTGAAAAAGCAGCTTTTAATTAATTTGAACCAAGTAATACCGCGGCCGAAGAAACGAAGTCCAAGATGGATCAGTACTTCTGTACCTTGCACCGAAAGGTCCACTGAAGCATCGAAATTTTTTTCAGCAAACTATCACACGCGTAGTATACTAAATACCGTTCTCTTTGAACAAGCAACGAATTTAATTCCAAATAACGCCGTGACCATCGAAATTTCACCTGATAACATGCTACAGCTAATCTTGAAAGATTCGTTACATCCAAAAGTGACGAACATTGTATTAACTCAGCGCACTGAGCAAAATACTACGGATATAATTTTGCAAGGAATTGGAAAACTTTACAATTGTGGCTTACAGCCACAAATCGCTAATTTATATCCGCCAGTGGAATTTCCAGTTAGTCGAAGCACTCCTATGATCTCTCCGTCTATCAGGTACAATATAATTTTATAATCAATCTCTCTGTTATTTATATAAATAAGAAACATCTGGAGATACAAGCATATACATAATATATAAAATATTTTAATGCCATGTTATGTAGATGGGACCATTCTAAAGATTGGTTTGTACCAACTTATCAATCGCAGAAGCGTATACAATCCAGAGAAAGACACGTCGAAATCAAACTCAGCGACGATAGCTATGACTATATGGTCGGTCATGTAATTGACGGAAGAAATTTACTACCAGCGACAGGATATCTTGCACTCGTTTGGGAAACCATCGGCATGATGAAAGGGAAAACATACACAACTATGCCGATAGTATTTCGAGATATATGTTTTATTCGTGCTACTCATTTATCGAATAATGCTGTAAATTTGACGATTTCGATACAAGAAGGTATTTAAAAATTATTATTGTATTATAGTAATTTTAAGATCACTTTCTACTTCTTTCCTAATTATATGTAATATTGAATATCAAAATATTACAGACAGCGGAAAATTTGAAATTATCGAAGGAGATAGCGTTGTGGTAATAGGTACAGTACATACTGTATCAAATCCGGAACAAGAAATGATTCCGACTAATCTATTGCCGGAAAATGATGACAAAGAAGAAGAACGCATGACTGCTCGAGACATATACAAAGAACTGAAATTACGCGGCTACCAATACCGTGATTTTTTCCGCGGATTGAAAAGCGCATCTGTTTCAGGCGGAAAAGGACATATCGCTTGGGAAAATAATTGGGTAACATTCATGGATACTATGTTACAGTTACATATTCTTGGATACGATACTAGGGACTTATATGTTCCTACGAGTATTCTAAAATTGGTGATTGACCCTGTACTTCACATGTCAAAGCTGCGAGACGTGGTAACAGAAAAGAAACGTATGTACTTCATCAATTAAAAATTTAATAATTTAAAATTAAATAAAAGTGTTAAAAAAACTTATATTTTACCTATTCCATTATTCTTAATATTAAGTAAAAGAATCTTTTCATTGTTAGCGAAATTCCTACTTTGTCTCATTATAGAATTACCAGTACGAATATACAGAGACATAGATGCGATTATATCTGGAGGAATAGAGATTCGAGGTGCTAAAGCTACCGTGATTTCTCGTCGTAAATTAATCCAGAATCCCGTTCTCGAGGAATACCTATTTGTAGCTCATCATGATCGTGCGAAGATTTCTTTGGCCGAAGCCATCCAAATATCTATGCAACTTGCTTTAGAAGATCATCAGATCACTAAAGTGAAAGCCGTTGAACTAGTAGAGGATATCGATGATATAACATTGGAAGATTTATCATATTTATCATTGATTGAAACTCTTAGTAATATACCGCTAATACAGGCGAATATTACTTTATTAACATCATCGAATCGTTTCGATCAAGTAAAATTGCCGCAAAATGTTACAATCGGAAGTTTTAACAAATCATCTGTAGACGATAAAGTTTTAATAGCTGTCGGATTTAATCTTTTGACGAAACAAGAAAACTCGTTAGAACGACTTTTATCATTCGTGACAAAAGGTGGCTATTTATTGACGCGTGAAAAGTGCAACACAATTGATTACAACAAATATTTGCGGCAATACGAATTAAATGTTATTCTTGAAAAACGTACAGAGACGGAAATAATCGTGCTTCTGAAAAAAAAAGTTCAGATAAAGCAAACAACTATTGTTTATATAAATAATAACAACTTTAATTGGCTCGAAGAACTAAAATTGATTGTAAACGATGAGAATCAATTTAATAAAAACAATAGAGTCATAATTGTTGGAGAAAGAGAGTGCGGTTTGTTAGGTTTCGTTAATTGTTTGAGAAAAGAATCAGGCGGCAAATTCGTCAGAGGTATACTTATTCAAGATCCGGAGGCTCCTAAATTCTCTTTACAAAATCCCTTTTATATGCAACAATTGCAAAAAGATATATCTATAAATGTTTTGCGCTCTAACAAGACCTGGGGATCTTACAGGTACTTAAAATTGTCATGTACAGAACCGAAACCTGTAGCTGCCGCCTACGTCCGTCAAATGGTATATACCAATTTTTGCACAGTGTATCAATATTATGAATTTATTTTATTAATAATAATTTTCATTTTATGATATGCATCTTTGCTATTTAAAGTTTCGTTTTATACATATATGTTATACATAAAATGTTTTCTCACATTTCGATAGGTTCGCGGGGATCTATGTACATTATGTTGGTCTGAAAACGATATATCTATTGATTCTCATCGAAAAGATTTAATACATGTGGTCTATTCGTCTATCAATTTTAGAGACGTAATGTTAGCCACTGCTAAATTAAATTTACACCAAATGAAAATATCTCAAGGACGATTTCAAAGTACGTCTCTAGGAATGGAATATGTAGGATTCGATGTCAATGAACGACGCGTAATGGGACTTCGTGATAATAAGTAAATATTAGAATTATTCAAACAATAAATATATTACGTATAAAATAATATTGATTAACATTGCTCTCTCTAGATGTATAGCAAACGTCGTTGTCAAAGACAAAGATTTATGTTGGAACATACCTGATAGATGGACATTCGAAGAGGCGGCTACAGTCCCTTGCGTTTACAGCACATGTTACTTTGCTTTATATATTCGTGGGAAGATGAAGAAGGGCGATAAAATACTAATACATTCCGGTACTGGAGGCATTGGACAAGCAGCTATCCACCTTGCTCTTAATGAGGGATGCGAGGTGTTCACTACTGTGGGTACACCTGAAAAGCGAGAATTTATTAAAAAAACGTTTCCGACTATTATGGATGAGCATATTGGAAATTCTCGAGATACTAGTTTCGAACAAATGATAATGTCGCAAACAAATAATCGCGGCGTGGATATCGTGTTGAATTCGTTGGCGGAAGAAAAGTTAATCGCGTCCGTTCGTTGTCTAGCACGATGCGGTCGTTTTCTGGAGATTGGCAAGTTCGATCTCGTTTCTAACAATCCTCTAGATATGAGTGTGTTTAAAAAAGGCATAAGTTTTTACGGAATTCTACTAGACAATATGTTTGTCGGTCATCACAAGGCTAAGCCCCTATTGTGCAAAATGATGGCTGATGGTCTGAAAAATGGGGCCATCAAACCAATTCAGGTGAAAGTTTTTCCAAAAACAGAAATCGAAGCGGCATTTAAATACATGGCAAGTGGGAAACACATTGGAAAGGTGTGCTAATAGTATAATTAAATTCACAGTTTTTATAAATAATAGTATTTAACATTTTTTTTTAAATTTCTACGTCTCTAATATATATATATATATATATATATTTTTTTTTAGATAATTTTAAAGATTCCAGAGGAAAATCAATCTTTGAACGAACCTGTTCTCGCACATCGCCGTTATTATTGTCGCGACGATAGAAGCTACATCATAATAGGAGGTCTGGGTGGATTTGGTTTGGAGTTAACTGACTGGCTAATACTGCGAGGTGCCAAGAACGTCGTATTAGTTTCGCGAACTGGGGTAAAAAATGGTTATCAGCGCATGAAAATTTATTTGTGGGAATCCTACCGTGTAAATGTGCGCATTGTCAAAAATATCAATATCGCCAATCGCAACGATTGCCAACACCTCTTGCGAACTGCGGAAGAAAAAGCACCGGTGGATGCTATTTTCAACCTTGCTGTGGTGTTAAAGGATAATGTTCTAAAGAATCAAACCGCGGATACCTTTGCGGAATCTTTCAAATCGAAGGCCTGGGCAACGCAAATGTTAGACGAACTGTCCAGGGAGATATGTCCTGAATTACGGCACTTTGTAATGTTTTCTTCCGTTTCCTGCGGCAGAGGAAACGTTGGACAAACTAATTACGGCATGGCCAATTCCGTCATGGAGAGAGTATGTGAGAAGAGAGTGAGGGATGGATTACCCGGACTGGCGATTCAGTGGGGAGCCGTAGGTGATGTAGGTCTTGTTGCTGATATGATAGAAGAAGATAAAGAACTCGTTATCGGCGGCATCTTGCAGCAAAAGATATCCAGCTGTCTTGATGAGCTCGATGGATTTTTATTGCAAAGCCGAATAATCGTCAGCAGCATGGTCATAGCCGAGAAAAAAGCGGGATCTTTCGGACTTGACAATATGGTGGAAACTGTCGCTAATATTCTAAGTAAGTATTCGCATGCAGATTCGGATGTTAATTATTTCTCGTATAATATATATAATAAATCATATAATATATTTTTACTTTATATGGCAGATTTAAAAGACCTGAAGAAAATTAACCAAAATACATCTCTAGCCGAACTTGGAATGGATTCAATGATGGGTACGGAAATCCAGCAAACCTTAGAACGAGAATTCGATGTCTTTTTATCTATACCAGAAATACGAAATTTTACTTTTGTAAAGCTCATTGAAATGTCCAGCACTGGTAACGATAATACGCAGGGTGAAAAGTCAATCGATGCAAAGAAATCAAACTATATAAAATTATTCGGTCTCGTAAAGGACGAAGATTTTACGACAGAAATCTGTTTGGATTTTCCGGCTAAAGGAGAGACAAATAATATGATTCAAGTTTTTCTTATACCGGGAATCGATGGTTGTGCATCTGCTTTTAAACACTTAACATCAAATATAAAATTTTCGATGACATCCTTGCAGTGTACCATAAATAATATTAACGCTCTAAACACAATAACGGAGATGACCGATTATCATATAGAGGTATCGTGATCGTATTAATAAATTCATTTTATACAATAAAAAATTTTTTTTTTTTTTAAGTCTAATAGATATATTTATTAAAAATAAAATTGATACGAAAATTTATCGTGAATTGTTACAATATTTTTATAGCACGTATTATCAAGACTGAAAGATGGAAAAGATTTTGTAATGGTAGGATATTCTTTTGGATCTATCATCGCAATTGAATTAGCAAGAAGATTGGAAGCTATGAATTTTAAAGGACGACTTGTTTTCATCGATGGTGCTCCTGAACAAGTGCGAACATTAAACGAATTTTATTTCCCAAGTTCTAGCGATGCAGAACTTCAAATTAATATTCTGAAGATTATTATGGAAATTTATAACGTAGAAACCGATGAAAAGGTATAATTTATAACGTTTTTTTAGTATACGTGAAAATATATTTTTATTTACAAACATTACTATAGTAGCATCTTATCTTTCTTACAATTCTTTAATTTAGTCAACAATCACAAGTTTTTCATAAATTATTAGTTATTTTGAAACAATTATATTAAAATAAAAGTCCTTACAAGTTTTCGAAGTTATATTTAAAAACAGAATGTGTAAATTTGACAGGTTCTAATGGAATTAAAGGGATGTAAAACTTGGGAGAAGCGGTTTGATATTTTTGCCAAACACTTTTTAGCAATGAATACATTACTTTCACCGATAAATCTGAAAACACTGTGTACAACAGTGTATAAACATTCAGCCGCTATTCGACAATATGATCCTTCTACTTTATCGCGTATTAAATCGGCCATAACATTATTGAAAGCTATATCTCCGCATGCATATGAGATCGAAAAGGATTATGATTTGCATAAGGTATTTTCAGAAAAAGTTTTGTTAAGATTTATATCTAATAAATTATATTCAATAAAACTTTTTAAAATGAAATATATATAATATTTCAGGTAACTCAAAACAAAGTGGAAGTACATTACATCACAGGTGATCACATGACGATCTTAAGTAACGAGAAGGTGACTGCTGCGATTAATGGAGAAGCAATGTGAATTGTTATTATTATTATTAGGTTGTTATTATGAGTAATTTAAATATATAATTAAATTGAAATATTATTGTGTTTATAAGAAATATTAATTAAATATTAATTAAATTATTCATAATAACAACTTCTTATAACAACAGTCTTATAAACACAGGGTGACTGAAAAACTTTTATTTAATTTTAAATAACTTTATAAGATTCATAACAATAAAATTTGATTTAATTTTGAAGTATAACGGTTTAATTTTCATTGAGATATTTCTTAAGGGGATCCCTCGCGACTGTTTTTTTTACCGACGAAGCACTATTTTCGTACTTCTAGTCTCTCGTTGCATTGATTTGACAGAATTAAAATTGCTTCTCTACGATTGCAATACATACATCAATGATCTCAGCGAACTTCGATTTCATATGAAAAATAAGAAATAATTACAAAATTATAATTTTCGTTACCTCTCAGCTGTCATCCTAGCTGTCAACTCGTCATAATACGTGCTTTGTATAATAAATATACATTTTGTATGAATAAAAAGGCAAGTTCCCTGGGATTGAGATGCACGAAAGAAAGCACTGTTACCCTCTAAATCTGAATTAGAAGCTTAATATAGAAGTATAACTTGAACTACGATTCGCACGTATGTGTGCGTGTGTTGTAGGTGTAGTGGAGCAAAAAACAGCAGTTATTATTTCTCAAATATTCAGATAGAGGACGTTATAAATTTTCACGTGCGCTGTTGCCACATGGATCATTATTTTGTTTATAGATAAGAATCGCGACACACTCAATATTCATGTATATTATAATGTCGTTGAAAGCAAGAACGCGAGAAGGAATAGAAAGCAAACAAAAATTATTAATAAATATTTATAAATATATATAAATATATATAATATATATATATATATAAATATATAATATATATATATATATAAATATATAATATATATATATAAATATATACATATATATATATATTATATATATATTATATATTTATATCAATAAGATTATATAAAAGAAAATATAAAATATATTCAATAACAAGATTAATTGACTAGTTACAATAATACAATAATAGTACAGATATAGTATAATATTTATGGAGAAGAAACATTCTTTAAAATTTATACATTTATTTTATTTATGTATCTTATAAATAAAACAAATCTTACAACTGTACTGTTGATATAAATTGATTAATTATTTAAAATATTATATTTTTATCTATTATCAATAATATTACTTATATATTTTTATTAATATTATCGCAGATCTTTTGATGTATGTATTATTATGAAATTGTACATTTTCTTGTAATTCCATGTATTATTGCGTAATAGTGTCTGATAAAATATTTTATTATATTATATGTAATACTATTTTCACAATTAGAGTTTATAAAAATTATCACTCTTATGCTATTGTAACTAGTCAAATCTTATATATATATATATATATATATATATATATATGTTCTTATTTGTAGGGATGTGCCGGATATCCGGTAAATATCCAGTATCCGGATATCCAGCTACTTTTTTATTTATTTAGAATTATCCGGCTATTCAACCTATTCGGCCATTTTCCACAATCTGATGATTCAAAATAAATAATAAATATAAAATCGTATACCGTATATAAAACGTATTGATAAAAGTATTTATTTAGTTAAATTGACCAAAAATTTGATGAAATATAGGTTACCAAAATATTTCATCTAATTTTTGGCCATCTAACAATAAATACTTCTATTATTTAATTTATTTAATATAAATAAATAAATATTATATCAAATATAATATATACGTATATACGTATATATTATATACGTATTATTTATTTATTTAATATGGTGATTTTACTTAAAAAATTCAAAGTTTCAATTTTTATTAAAAATTTTTCTTTTTTTTTATTGCACGTTATAGCTTGCGTAAAGTAAGTAAACTTTTACTATATATAAACTTTTTTTTAAACTGTCGGAAACGTTTAAAGAATCGTGGCAACCGTTACAAGATGTATAAAATACACCCTGTATAAAAATATACAATAAATTAAATAATAAGTATTTATTATTAGATGGCCAAAAATTAGGTGAAATATTTTGGTGATCTATATTTCACCAAATTTTTGGTCAATCTAACTAAATAAATACTTTTATCAATACGTTTTATATACGGTATACGATTTTATATTTATTATTTATTTTGAATCATCAGATTGTGGAAAATGGCCGAATAGGTTGAATAGCCGGATAATTCTAAATAAATAAAAAAGTAGCTGGATATCCAGATACCGAATATTTACCTGATATGCAGCACATCCCTATAAATAAGTACATATATAAGATTTGACTAGTTACAATAGCATAAGAGTGATCATTTTTATAAACTCTAATTGTAAAAATAATATTATTTATAATATAATAAAATATTTTAAATCAGACACTCCCACGCAATAATACATGGAATTACAAGAAAATGTACAATTTCATAATAATACATTAAAAGATCTGTAATAATATTAATAAAAATACACTCCGTAAAATAATTGGGATCAAAATAAATTGTGTCTAAAAAATAGGCAAATTTTAAATAGCTGTAACTTTGTTTCAAAAAATAAGAATTTAAATTCTAAAAAAGGGTTTCAAAGCTTGAAATCTCTACTTTCGAAAGGTCACAGCAATTTATCATTTTCTTAAATTGTGGTATTTTTTATATACAGAAAACGACAAACTTAACAAAATGGAAAATTTTCTTCTCACTTTGTAGACGTGTCGCATTACAAAAAGATTTGAAAAAATTTTTTTACTTTTTCACGTTAAAGCCTGAAGTTTTCCCTGCAAAATCGTATTTTAAAATTTAAATTTCGATTTTTCCTTATAAAGTTATCTAGAATTGAAGAGAAAGTGATCATTTTCAATTTGATCGTTCATAACTCCGTTAAAAATCATTGTACAGCAATTTTAAAACTTGATTCTTAAAGCTGAATCTTTGCTCTGTAGTATGATATAGTGGCCGATTTTTTTTAACTCGTGAACTTTTTTACAAATAGGTGAAAATAACGAAAAAATTCGCGAGCTTTCTCTTTTTTGTTTAAATTTCGAATAAAATTACGCAAGGTGACTAAAAAAATTTTAAGGACTTAAATTTTTGTGTCTTATAGTACCCCTTTGACGAAAAATTATAGACTTGCTGTGATAATTTCTTTATAGTGATCCGTATGTTTAAAATGATTGATGCGTACAATATGTTAAAAAAACTTGATTTGCTTTGATAAAAAGTTTAAAAAAGTAAAATCTGGCAAAACAATTTTTTCTCCACTTTCTAACATAATTTTTTAACTTGCTTCAACATCAAATTTAGAAAATTTAAAGTTGCATATTATTTTCAAAATTACCACCGACATCAGCTTCATCCAAAGCGCAAATTCAATCGTACAATCTCTACATGGTGAACTTTGGGTGAAGCTGATGTCGGTGGTAATTTTGGAAATAATATGCAACTATAAATTTTCGAAATTTTACGTTGAGGCAAGTTAAAAAATTATGTTAGAAAATGGAGAAAAACATTTTGCCACAGATTTTACTTTTTTAATTTTTTATCAAAGCAAATCAAGTTTTTTGAACATATTGTACGCATCGATCATATTGAACATACGGATCACTATAAAGAAATTATCACAGCAAGTCTGTGATTTTTTGTAAAATTTGAGGTACTAAAAGAGACAAAATATTAAGTCCATAAAATTTTTTTAGTCACCTTGCGTAATTTTTTTCGAAATTTAAACAAAAAAGAGAAAACTCGCGAAATTTTTCGTTATTTTTACCTATTTATAAAAAAATTTACGAGTTAAAAAATTTCGCCCACTATATCATACTATAGAGCATAAAGATTCAGCTTTAAGAATTCAGTTTTAAAATTGTTGTACAATGATTTTTAACGGAGTTATGAACGATCAAAGTAAAAATGATCACTTTCTCTTCAATTCTGGATAACTTTATAAGGAAAAATCGAAATTAAAATTTTAAAAAACAATTTTGCAGGGAAAACTTCAAGCCGTAAAAAAATCAAAAAATTTTTTCAAATTTTTTTGTGCATGCAACACGTCTACAAAGTGAGAAGAAAATTTCCCATTTTGTTAAGTTCGTCGTTTTCTGTATATAAAAAATACCAGATTTCAAGAAAGTAAAAAATGTGTGTCCTTTCGAAAGTAGAGATTTTAAGAAACCCTTTTTTAGAATTTAAATTCTCATTTTTTGAAACAAAGTTACAGCTATTTAAAATTTGCCTATTTTTTTAGACACAATTTTTTTTTATCCCAATTATTTTGCGGAGTGTATACATATTATAGGTAATATTATTGTGCTAATAGATAAAAATATATTAATATAATCGATTTATATTGACAATTATTAAAGATTTGTTTTATTTATAAGATGTAAATAAAAAGAAATGTATAAATTTTAAAGAATGTTTCTTCTCGCCATAAATACTGTATATCTGTACTATTATTGTAACTAGTCAATCAATCTTGTTGTTGAATATATTTTATAATCTTATTATAATCTGATTATAATCTTATTATAATCTGATTATTATCTTATATACACTATATATATAATGATATCCAAAGAATGCATGTATATTGCCGATGCATATTTACGTTCAAATCTATGTAGACATAGCATAAAGTGACTTCACATATGCAATGTATACATCGATTTTTAATACATGTTTGACCTGAGATAATCGATAATGTGGAATTTAAAATGTCAGTAATTACCATTTGATAATCAGTCGGTAATTACAAATATTTTAATTCCAAAATAGTGGCGCTGCTATTTTGTCGGAGTTCGCCGTTCGCTCGGGGATCCCCTTAATAGTTATGTTATTTTTAAAATAAAAAATTATTTTACTAAAATGTTATTATATTTTATATTGTTATATTTTGTAATAAGTTTTAATAATAATTAAACCTGTTAATTAATTTACTCACAATTTTATAATCGCTCGGTTTAAAATATTGCGTTATTAAGTTGTTCACGTGTTTTTCAAAATATATTATTTTTGAAACAAAAAAATATAATATTAGAATTTATCTATACACTATATCATATCCTTTAGTTTTTAAACAATTTTTGTCATTAGCGGCATTAATTAATATTATCATATTATAATTTTATTGAAATCCGTTAGAAGGTGTAACTTTAATTCAGTGTATTATCTGTATAATTTATTATCGCGAGGAGAACAATTCTATTAATATTTTCTAATACTTTTTTATCACACTTTTTTATTTTCTAAAGAATTTTAATAATTAGCGGCAATAATATTTTAGCGGTAATTAATATTTTCATAAGTCTAGGATCGAGTATAATAACGTTACATATTATGTCACAATTTTTTCAATATTTTTTATTATCGGACGGAAAACAATTTTATTAATATTTCCGTATATTTTTAAACGCATTCCTTTATTTTTAAAAAATAGGTTTACTCATTATTGGCGATAATTAATTTTTTCATAATTTTACGGTCGTTCTTTATACGTTACATAAAAATGTATGTCACGTGTTTTTTTCAATATTTTTTATCGACTGGAGGACTATTTTATTAATATTTTCCTACATTTTTAAATACGCTCTTTTATTTTTTTTTTAGAGAGTGTTAATCATTAATTAACACTGTGATAATTAATTTTCTCATAATTTTATATAGTCGCCCTTTAGAGAGTATAACTCGTTACGTTATGTCACACATTTTTTTCAATATTTTTTATTATCGAACTGTGAACTATTCTATTAATATTTTTCATATTTTTAATCGCATTCTTTCGTATTGTTTAAAGATTTTTAATCATTAGCTAATTAAAGACACATACATATATTGCATATTTATTATTGATGCTTTACAATTGCACGTATTATATGACTTCCCAGTGAGCATTGTTGAGAGAAAGAGCTCTTTAAGAGAACTTTTTGAAGACTTCATTAATTTTTCTCAAAAATGATATTAGTAAGTTATCTTTTTGTAAGATATCTTTCAGAAGAGCTCTTTATGTTGTCTATTCATAGATGTCTGTAGAGTCTCTAGCAAGCGTGCTATTTTACGAACGCCGCACATGGGCAAGCCACATATAACGTTTAATCTTTCTTTCTTAAATTATAAATATTATTAAATATGTATTTCAGCATAAAATAGAGATTATATATTTTCATAAATATATATTTTTGTTATTTGTTCTATGTTGCCTCTATATCCAACCAAAGAAGTTTTGAATAGAAACTGCAGATAATTGAATAATACTTCTTGAAAACGCAAAAGTTGCATTATCATGTCTATACGTTTAACGGAAAATTTTTACTTTGTGATTATGTATCCGCTGAATTTGAACACAATATATGTTAAGTTGGTTGGTTCATTGAATATAAAATTATAAGAATGGTATCTGGCGGGAAGCAGCGTCTACAATAAAAATTTAAGACATAAGACGTAAGAAATTGACCAATTATATTCGATTATTCTTCTCAAATTCAACTGTGATTGATTAAATACGTGTATGACAACCGAAAGTCACACGAATACATACGTACATATAAAAAACAAAATAAAAAAAAAAAATAAAAAAAATTTGTCTTATTTTAAATATTTAAAAAAGCTACTCAGCTAAATATAAATGTGTATTAATTTTGCAGATTATTAACTGATCTGAATATAAAATTTATCATAGAATTACCATTGTATTTTTAAGAATGATGTTATCTGCATAATCAAAACGATTTAGACCCGGCATTGAAAGGATTAAAATAACGAACAAAAACTTGGCGTGCCCGGGTCGGGGCACTAAAATGACATAAATTTCCTAATAAGATTGTTTAAAAATAATTCTATAAAATTTATTTTTAAATTAATAAGTAAGATTTCTGTTTTGTGTAGAAAGATAATTGTATTTCTTGTATAGATAAAAAGATATCGAATTCTCGTTCTAAGGTTTGCTTGATTTCCGTACCCATCATGGAATCCATTTCAAGTTCGGCTAGAGATGTATTTTGGTTAATTTTCTTCAGGTCTTTTAAATCTGCCATATAAAGTAAAAATAAATTATATGATTTATTATATATATTATACGAGAAATAATTAACATCCGAATCTGCATGCGAATACTTATTTAGAATATTAGCGACAGTTTTCACCATATTGTCAAGTCCGAAAGATCCCGCTTTTTTCTCGGCTATGACCATGCTGCTGACGATTAGTCGGCTTTGCAATAAAAATCCATCGAGCTCATCAAGACAGCTGGATATCTTTTGCTGCAAGATGCCGCCGATAACGAGTTCTTTATCTTCTTCTTTCATATCAGCAACAAGACTTACATCACCTACGGCTCCCCACTGAATCGCCAGTCCGGGTAATCCATCCCTCACTCTCTTCTCACATACTTTCTCCATGACGGAATTGGCCATGCCGTAATTAGTTTAAATAGTCCAACGTTTCCTCTACCGCAGGAAACGGAAGAAAACATTACAAAGTGCCGTAATTCAGGACATATCTCCCTGGACAGTTCGTCTAACATTTTTCCCAGTGAGCATTATTGAGAGGAAGAGCTCTTTAAAAGAACTTTTAGAAGACTTCATTAATTTCGCTTAAAAATGATATTAGTAAGTTATCTTTTTGTAAGATATCTTTCAGAAGAGCTCTTTATGTTGTCTATTCATAGATGTCTGTAAAGTCTCTAGCAAGCGTGCTATTTTACGAACGCCGCACATGGGCAAGCCACATATACCAGGTGTCCCATTTTAAAGGACCCACTCAAGTATTTCATTGTCAGAAACACTGCGTTAAATCGAAAAATGTTTCCTACAAAAGTTGTAGGGTTTCGAGGGGGACATAACGTAGTAATATTCATTTGACCTTGGGCGGCATCTCCAAGGTCAAATGAAGGTAAGAATTTGAAGGTGAGAAGGTGAATTTTGAAGAAAATAAAAAAATGCTTCAGATAAAAGTTGTTCAAATTAATTAGTAGAAAAAGATGTTATAATAAAAAAATATGGGTTTCCATTTAAAAAATTTATTCTCACCTTCACTTGACCTTGGAGACGCCGCCCAAGGTCATATGAATATTACTATGTTATGTCCCCCTCGAAATCCTACAACTTTTGTAGGAAACATTTTTTTATTTAACGCAGTGTTTCTGAGATATTTGAGTGGGTCCTTTAAAATGGGACACCCGGTATACTACGTGTGTGAACTGCGTGCTCTGAGTTGAATTTCAAGGAGATAGCATTTACTCTTTCTTCGATATTAACGTTTAATCTTTCTTTCTTAAATTATAAATATTATTAAATACGTATTTGAGCATAAAATAGAGATTATATATTTTCATATATATTTTTGTTATTTGTTCTATGTTGCCTCTATATCCAACCAAAGAAGTTGGGTTATGTCTGCAAAAAGCACGTTGCAATCATAAAGTTTTTTTTATTCAAAGTCTATGGGCATTTTGAAACCTGTTTTAATTTTAATAAAATGTTATAAAAGAAATGTATACTAAGATTTATATTTTTTTAAAATATAAAAATATGTAAAAATATAATACTACAAATAGCAATTCTTAACGGTAACCTTTTTTTGATATTTAAAAGAAGTCAGATTATGGAATTCTTTTAGATGTCGTTTATGTGATGTCTTTCTTTCCTCTAAAATCGACGCATTGGAGGACTTATTGATATCATAATATTATCATTTTGATGGAGTTATCGGAAGTCCGACTCTTAAACTTGAGTACTTTATGAATTTCTTTTGATAACATATTGCTCACTGGGGTAAATGTGAAAAATAAAAGTGAAACTCTGGATTCAAAAATCAAGTGAGTTTTATAACATATTTTAATTATATAGTGTGTACAATTAAGTAAGCTAATTGTTACTGCAATTAACTTTTAAAACGATCTTAAAAGACTAATGTATGCCAATACTCTATATTTGTATATTACACATTGATAATGAATGAAAGATATTGCATACATATAAAATAATATGTTAACTAGGCTTTTAAAACCGTTTTAAAAGTTAATTGCAGTAACAACTAATATATATTAATATATGTATTCTTATATGAAGTTCTCATTATATGTTACAGCGTTATTTGCACAAAAAAAGGACGTTATTATCAATTGTCGTTTATTATATCAATTATCACTTTGTGATCTCTGCAGAATCTTTCTAAAGAAAAAGTATCTCCGCATATACACATATATATATAGAGATGGGATATGTAAAAAATAAAAGTGAAACTCTGGATTCGCAAAAATCAAGTGAGTTTTATAACATATTTTAATTATATAGTGTGCGATTAAGTAAGAGCTAAGTTATTATACTGCAATTAATTTTTAAAATGATTTTAAAAGTTAATTTCAGTAACAACATATAGCATATAGCTTATTAAATATATGTTAGATATTATTAAATGTATTCTTATGTGAAATTATTATTATATGTTACAGCGTTTGCACAGAAAGAACATTATTATCAACTTCGTGATCTAATACTTTCTGTGAAATAAGAAAAATTATATACATATATATAATAATAAATAATAAGTAAAATGTTTATATAAAAAAATATAAAAGTGCAATTATACGTTCAAATAATATATGTGCAATTATAACATATATTTAAGAAATTTGAATAAAAAGATTTTATATGTGAACAAATGTTAATATTTTACACCAATTTTTTTTATTTATAGTAAAATTTATAGTTAAATTTATAGTATAAATATAAATGGATTATATATATATGTACCGTAAACACTCGAAATCTGTTTTTCCGTATACTTAGTAGTCAAAATTTGCATATTTTTACTAGTATTGTAACATATTATTTATAATATTATTACTATTTTAATTTTTATAACATATTTTTATTTTAAAATTTAATTAGCAAATTAATGCTTTAATCAGCTGATTTCTGTCAAAAAATATTAATCATGTTTAAACAAACTTTATATAAAACTTTATTACAAACTTTATATAAAAATATCATTTTTTTATATAAAATCGAGAAATGGCACGCGCGTAGCGCGCGCTTGTGTTGTTCTAGTGTTTATATATTATTTGTGATTAATTAAAAGTTATTAAAGACTTTATTGAAGATGCTGTTGAAAGTAATTTTTAATTCTCGTGTAATTAAACTTGAATTCGCGAACTTTATTGTCAAACCTTATATAGTATTTGTAGGTACATGTATTTTAAGATTAAACAAATAAAATAAAATTTGTATAAGAATAAAATGGTACATATTTTTTCGATATATAATAATAGAAAAAAGGAAAAGAGGATATTTAAATGTGATATTATTACATTTGTTTGTGGAAAGAAACAAGAGTTTATGGTTTAAGGTTTAAGGGGATCCTAGTCGGATGGTCGAACTCCGACAGGTTAGCACCACACATATCCAAACATATACACGTATACACATATACACACGATAGGTTAGCACCACACATATCCAACATATGCACGTATGCACACATATGCGTGAAAATGTTTTTAATATATAACTTTTTTATTAGACTTGCAATCTCACTTTTTATTGTTTACTAATATTTCTTCATGTTAACTCTATCGCGTATACTATATTTTATGCACAGATAAACTGCAGAACTATTTTTATTAAATAAGTATTATTACGAGCTGACATGAAAGAAGCCGATAACAAAACTGTAATTTTTGATTTTTATATGATTTATATATGGAATTATAGCTAACGCGGTCCGTTTTTATAAGTACTTAATCGTGGAAAAGGATTTATTGATCTGTATAGTCAATAAAAAGATATCCCAAAATAATAAAGTTGGTTCTGCCGTACCGACAGAACTAACTTTAGGATCCGACTAGGATCCCCTTAAGGGTCGGCAGGCGACACGGTGGAGACGCCTGTCGGCCGGCCGGGAATTACGGATTCGTATAATCCAGATTTTAGCCAAAATACTGAATGAATCTCATTAAATTTACGATATTCTTAATCAGTAAGCTCGACTGTAATCAGCTAAAGAGCTATTTTATTAAAAAAAGGTGAAAATAAAATTTTTTAATAAACTTGGGGAAATGTGCAGTTAGCAACGGGTAAGGTTGGGTTAGCCGCGAGTCCGTATTTAATTTATTATAAATTTTTAAGAGCAAAAATGCAAAATCGGGCTCTTTAGCTGATTGCATTATTATATAAAGAATATATTAAAAAAAAAATCACGAAGCTATGTCACTTATTTGATGAGAAATCTGGACGATACGATTCTCACTAGATCTAAGGAACTGGGGAAATTTTCGTGGTAACATACTGACAGCTTGACAAGGAGAGAGATAATCGTTCTGTCTTTGTCTCTCTTGCATCGCGTATGTAGTAGCGTCCATGTAGGCACAAATACTAATATGTTGAGCACACGGATGCGATTATTGAAAGATAATGTCAACAAGAACCGGCTATCGTATTACCTTTGTTTCTCTGTATATGTAAAACGAGGATAACGATATCTTAGATCTTGCTCCTAACAATATCTTCCAATAATTGTATCTTATTGTATGCCGTATCTCGCATATATTATGTATCTCAAATTATAGAATAATGATTTATTAAATATTAAAATATATATTCTTTTTAAGGATTATTAGGGCCATAGTGATGTGCAAAATCCGATCGCGCAACCTCCTCGCGATGCACATTGGGTTACGCAAATGCCGACGGTTCATACTGTTATTACTGTTACGCAGGGATCCGAACCGAAACAAAATTAGGGTTCGGTTTCGGTTACGGTTTAATAAAATATTGAATAATAACTGTTCCGGTTCCAGTTTCGGTTTTTTGATAAATAAAAAAACCGAAAACCGTTTAAATTATGATTTTTTCGGTTACGATTCCGGTTTTTTAAAATTTTTACTTTTTGTTTTTCTAATTAAATTAATTTCTAAATTATATTACTTTAAAAAATTATTATTAATTTTTATGACATAAATAAACAACATTTCATATTATACATAAAAATATATTATTTAGATATAGGTATATATAATATAGATACATATATAAATATATTTTCATATGTCATAAAAATTAATAATAATTTTTTAAAGTAATATAATTTATATATACTTTATATATATATATATATATATATATATATATATGTAAAACAGAAAATATAATATCTTCATAGCTATCATTATTGCGATAATATATACACGTTTCAGAACATTTAAAAAATAATTATAATTAAGCAATTATTGTAAACGACCCAACTGGCTTAATTGATCTTTCTTAATTCGATATCATATATAAATATACAGACTACGTTTCGACCTTTGGTTCAGGTCCTTATCAAGTCTAAAATTAAAGGATAATATTATATAGAAGGAATCATTTTATAAAAGCATAGCGCAAACCAAGTTGAAAACAACAATTATTATAAAGTAAATGATTAAAACATACCTTACTTAAAATTTTTTTCTTTTTTCAACATGTTACAATTCTCTCATCTGTACTAAACGTTTCGTATAGATGGTAAAAAACGAACTAAGTTAGACTTCCTTTATTATTCTATCATAAATAGGGTTTAAATTCTCTGTGTCTTTATGTAGGTTAATCGTGTTGTTAAATTTTTTTATATAAAACATTTCAGCTATCTCTCTTTTCCTAGTATGTGTTTCACGATGTAAAATATTAAAGGTTGTCCATTTAAAGTCATGTAAATATTCATTTCTATGTTTGCTTTAGCAATTATTAGACAAGATTCCCTTAACAATATGTAAGTTCTTATTATGGAAATGTTCATCAGATAACAAAATAGCGTGATCGACTAATTGTAAGTTGTTAATGATGTAACCAAAGCGTTATAAGCAAACATAGAAATGAATATTTACATGACTTTAAATGGACAACCTTTAATATTTTACATCGTGAAACACATACTAGGAAAAGAAAGATAGCTGAAATGTTTTATATAAAAAAATTTAACAACACGATTAAGACACCTACATAAAGACACAGAGAATTTAAACCCTATTTATGATAGAATAATAAAGGATGTCTAACTTAGTTCGTTTTTTACCATCTATACGAAACGTTTAGTACAGAGAGAATTGTAACATGTTGAAAAAAGAAAAAAAATTTAAATAAGGTATGTTTTAATCATTTACTTTATAATAATTGTTGTTTTCAACTTGGTTTGCGCTATGCTTTTATAAAATGATTCCTTCTATATAGTATTATCCTTTAATTTTAGACTTGATAAGGACCTGAACCAAAAGTCGAAACGTAGTCTGTATATTTATATATGATATCGAATTAATAAAGATCAATTAAGCCAGTTGGGTCGTTTACAATAATTGCTTAATTTTATTCTTCACTGGCGACACAAAAATACTCTTATAATTATAATTGTATAATATTGCACTTCGAGGAGACAATTATCATGACACTTCCGTCATTTGCGCAAAAACAGAAAAAAATACCGAAAAGAACCGTAAACCGAAAATAATTTAACGGTCCGGTTATGGTTCCGGTGTTATAAATTTATCAGAATTTCAATACGGTTTACGGTTTCTGTTCTACTAAAAAAACGGTTATGGAACGGTTATCGGTTTTGGTCCGGGTCCCTTACACGATTTATATGGAGCAAGTATTCTTATACAGTAACATCAATATAATCAAAAAGTAATTAAGTAATACATATTTGTTAGCCTATAAATCTACAATTGCCACTACATGTTAGACAAGAATTAAAATACTCGTTCTCTCCTTGTCTCTCTATCGCGCTGACGATACATAAAATATCGATAAAAAAGTAGAAGTAAAAAAGCAATAAATTGCCAAGTCTAATAAGCGCCCGTGTCTTACATGTTGTATATTAGTTCACGAATTATTATTTTATCATTTTATATTCTGCGAATTATTATTTTATCATTATTATTTATCATTGTACAATTTAAAGACATATATATAAATTTTTGATACTATTTGTTATATATACGCACATATGTGCATAAGCATATATAAAATTTACAAAATGCAAAATCCGACTCTTAGGCGGGCTGCTTTATTATATAAAGAATATATAAAAAAAATTTCATGAAGCTACGTGACTTCTTCGATGCAAAATCTTATATGAACGAATCTCACTAGATCTATATCTAAGAGCAGCTCATGGGGAATTTTCGTGGTAACATACTGACAAAAGTGACAAGGAGAGATTATCGCATTCTGTCTTTGTCTCTCTTGTATCACGAATATGACTAACAATGAGAAATAATCTTTTTAGAAATATGTATACCTATAATTTATAATTATATTATTTATTATATTTCTTTATTTTAGAAATATATACCCCGATAGGAAAACATTTTATGACAAAATCTAAATGAAATTTGAAATGCTGCAATTATGTATCTATATATATATATACATAAAACAATACATGTAGAAAAGAATATATATTTGCACAATTTATTTCTAAATAGTTTTTCAGCAAAACAGTAGCGTTATGGCGAATCATCTAGATGAAATATTTACAAAATATAATTTGGAAAGAAATTACCTAATATAATTGATAAATATATTTGAGTTTTATTATTTTTAAAATATTTTATAAAATGAAGTAAATAAATATGTATATTTATTTATATAAAAAAACATGACTGATATTCTTAAATAATATATAATATCTTAAATAATGTATCAAATACGCCATATATTTATTGAATATTAAATAAGCAGGGAGCTCTATTTCAATATAAGAATCAAAGGACATTGTAGAAGTTTATTTATTAAAACTTTTAATGAGAATGTCTTTATTGAAGATCTTATTGTAAAATAAAGATATAGGCTTCACTATTTTTAATTTTTATAGTAATATAATATTTTATATTTTAAGTTACAACAGAAGTTTTTTGTATATAATATGTGGATATACTTAAGAAGATCTGTTATTTGTTATAAATATTTAATTAAAGATTAAGATTCGTTAAATTTTTAATTAAAGAAAAAAGGCAAAGCCCAAATGCAAGTCATATTGCAAATGTTGGTGCATGAACAAATGGGACACATTTCAATACCAAATTAGATTTAATGATAACAATACTTTATTGTGCTTTTTTATCAATTACTATTGCACGATTTTATGCATTTCTGTAAAAAACAAAATCGTTAAATTGTGTCATAAGCTTTCTTTGTAAAAAAATAAGTGAATATTTATAATATATATAGTATCACGATCGTATATTCTAAAATTCTAAAATATTCACAGATCAATATAATCGTGTTTTATATCTAAAAATTAGCCAAACGGCATAGAGTTTATAATATACCGAAAAAGTTTAACATACAAGTTAATTCAAAACTATAGAATTTCCGTACAGTCAAAAAAATATTTGATATAAAAAAACATTGCCAATTGGAATTCTAGTGAACTTACAAACTCTGATATATATAATCTTATTAAAAAAATTATAATTTAAAATAATTTTCTATTTAAAAACTATATATCTAAACGTACATATAATTTTTATTTAACATTGACTTCTATATGATAAAAGATTAAATTGTTTTAATTAGTAAATTAGAATGTATTTTCTGAGCTATCAAATTTAAAAAACCGCTTAAAATATCCTATTATTTGGAATTATTTGGGATATAATATTATTTATAATACATGCAATTACAAATTTTGTAATTTTAATTATGATTACTATTTTCTACTAGCTTTAATTGCACGTACATTTTATAATGGGAGAATAAAAGAGAAATATTGTACATATATACAGTTTATAGATATACTTATTCTTACAAATATGTAATATTGTAATATAAAATAATAAATTCGCAAGATTGACAATATTGATTTAATATTTTTTAACATCGAGAATATTTCTCTCTTGTTTTAGATAAATTATATTACTTGTCAAATATATATATATATATATATATATATATATATATTAGAGTGGCGCTTATTTTGGATTTTATCGAATTCTTTCGCTCCCAGTTGTCTAATTCATCCCAAATGGCTAAAAAAAGATACCCATGAAACACGAGCTCTGTAGCTCAATATTAAAGGGTGCCACCGACCATCTATTTATTTATATTTAAATAACATGGGTTTTTGAGTAACTTTTAGCTGTGATTTTTTTGAGAGGTAAAAAAAAATTGTAAAAATTTAAATCCTATGCGAATTGTTTAGGTATTTGACATACTTTCAGCAAGAATTTTGTCAAAATTCCGATAACATATTAGACGCGACTAAAAATAAATAATACTGACCAAAAATTCTTTTATACATAAAGTTATCAGTTTTATTGTTTCAATTAAGATTTCACGTATTTTTATTGATATTTTTATTGATATTGTGTTAAAATGTAGTTGTAATTGACGAAGACCATACAAAACATATTTTCAAAAATGTTCAAAATAAACAATGGAGTGCTTTCAAAAAAGGGTCGCAAGAAGAATCACTTCTAACCTTACCAGTGAAAATACGCCAAAAAACACCCTTTAAAATGAAAAAAAATTAGCACATTAATTAAGATCTGCATTTAAACATATTTTTTGCAGAATAACAGTTAATAAACAGTAATCTATGCGGAAAAAGTATTAAATTATAATTGAATCCCTATTTTATGCAGGAATGGTTTGTGAGAGTTATAATTATAAAATAGGGATTTAATTACAATTTTTTAAATACTTTTTTTGCATAGATTACTGTTTATTAACTGTTATTCTGCAAAAAGTATGTTTAAATGCAGATCTTAATTAATGTGCTAATTTTTTTTCATTTTAAAGGGTGTTTTTTGGCGTATTTTCACTGGTAAGGTTAGAAGTGATTCTTCTTGCGACCCTTTTTTGAAAGCACTACATTGTTTATTTTGAACATTTTTGAAAATATATTTTGTATGATCTTCGTCAATTACAACTACATTTTAACACAATATCAATAAAAATATCAATAAAAATACGTGAAATCTTAATTGAAACAATAAAACTGATAACTTTATGTATAAACAAATTAATGGACACCTTATCTCTCGACCAAACTGGCAGTATATTTATTAAGAAAATCACAACGTTTCGACCTCTATATTTGGTCCTTATCAAGTGATCTGTACAGCAAGATTTTATATCATTAATGAGGGATTAACAAATGAAATAATTAATTTGCACTTACATAGTTTCTTAAAGTTATACACTTATGTCAAAATTGATACGCGTCATGCTAGACAGACAGTTTATTGCCGACTAAACGACCTTTATTATTTTGTCATAGATATTATTAAGATTCTCAATGTCCTTATGTGAATTTATTGTGTTGTCATTTTTCTTTATATAAAACATCTCAGCTATCTCTCTTTTTCTTATATGTTTTTCGTTATGTAAAATGTTTGGGGTAGACCAATCGAAATCATGGTTAAAATCAATCCTATGCTTACTAACCACTGAAAGATTACTGTTGTGAAGTTTTATATTATTTGAATGTTCTTTGATTCGCGTGCATAATTGCCTTTTTGTCTGTCCTATTTATGTATAAAAGAATTTTTGGTCAGTATTATTTATTTTTAGTCGCGTCTAATATGTTATCGGAATTTTGACAAAATTCTTGCTGAAAGTATGTCAAATACCTAAACAATTCGCATAGGATTTAAATTTTTACAATTTTTTTTTACCTCTCAAAAAAATCACAGCTAAAAGTTACTCAAAAACCCATGTTATTTAAATATAAATAAATAGATGGTCGGTGGCACCCTTTAATATTGAGCTACAGAGCTCGTGTTTCATGGGTATCTTTTTTTAGCCATTTGGGATGAATTAGACAACTGGGAGCGAAAGAATTCGATAAAATCCAAAATAAGCGCCACTCTAATATATATATATATATATATATATATATATATATATATATTTAACTTATTTATAAAATATATAATATATAAGTTTATATATATACACACAAAACATATGACAAGCGTTCTTGATTTTTTTTTCGATTATTGATGTTATATTGTATAATCTCTCTCTTATCTCTTTCTCTCTGCTACATAAATACTATTATAACGTGTAAGAACTTACGAGTAACGTATGATGGCTCAATGCAAGAATATTCAATCTCGTAGAAAACTTGAGTTCAAATATATCAATATCAATTTTTTTTATAATATATTGGAATATAGAAAAATCATAGAAATATATTTTTTAAGGCGATAAACTTAAAAATTTTTATATTGAAAATATTTTAATCATTTTACAACTACACACACTATATATATTAAATGCAAAATAATTCCGTAAATAAATTAATCAAGTAATAAATCAATTGCAGCTACACACACACACACACACACACACACACACAAATAGCTGGTATGTTGATTTTTATTATTAATTTTTTAAATTTATTTTCTGAATTATTTTGCATTTATATAGTGTGTGTAGTAAAATAATTAAAATATTTTCAAAAAATGTTTAAATTAATCGGCGAAATATATTTTTTTTATAATTTTTCTATATTGCAATATATTATAAAAAAATTGATATTGATTTGAACTCTAGTTTACTGGGTGATACACTGAACATCCTTGCATTGAGCCATCATACATTACTCGACATAAGTTTTTTCACATTATTAGTATTTATGGAGCAAATTATACAATAACATCAATAATCGAAAAGAAATGAAGAATAATCAACATATTCGTCAATCTATGATTGCTACAAGCTAATGATAATTTATATTCGTTCTCTTATTCTTGTCTCTCTATCGCGCTGACTATACATAAAGTATCGATAAAAAAGTATAAGCAATAAATTGTCAAGTCTAAAGTACCCGTGTCTAACATATATTGTATACTAATTCACTCTCAATTATGCTACTGTTATTATTTATCATTAGACAATTATAAAACATACATATAATTTTTAGTGATATATATATATCTTTATATATATTTATATATAATATACGCACATATGTGCATAAGCGTATATAAAATTTACAAAACGTGGGTGCTTATTAGCCTTGCTACGTTACTGCCTTCTGCTACGGAAGGCCAGAAAGCATTTTCAGGCCGTATCTCGCGTGTAGCATGAGCACGTGATCAGCACGGTAGAGGAACAAGGATAACGAGATTATCGATCCTTGTCTCTCTACCGTGCGTCCGCGTGAGCAATGCAATGGTGTGTGTACGTGTACAGACATACACCACTACATAAAACCTGAGAGTTAGTTTCTCAGCGTTGGCAACACTGAAATCGGAGTTTCGCGTTGTCACCGCGTGAGGTCTCCAACATCAATTCGGAGTTTGCCTGGGTCGCCTGCCGACCCTTAAGGGTATCAACATATAAATATAGAAAATAATAAGTCAATAAATCTGATAAAGAATATTTTATTTACTTTTCTCTTTCTTTAAAATTATTTTTTTGTATTGCATGATAACTGTATAATATAAGTACAACTATGTTTTTAATGTTTGACAGGTTTGAAGGAAACATCATTCATCAAAAGCTTTTAAGACCAGCATTTTGTAGCGCCAAATGATATAAATAAGCGTAAAACTGTTTATATTTTAATGCATTAACTTTCTTTATTTTATATATGTACTGTATAAAAATCGCGCGATAGATAAGCAATTTATAAAAATTAAAGCATAAAGCATCTTATAAAATAAGTAATTTTTAAACAATGTTTGAAAATGCTTTGAATAATAAATTGCGTTATGTTTTAATTGTTATAAATTGCAGTCATATACCGCGCAATTTTTACACAATATACATATATATAGGGTGTCCCTTAAAGATTGGATCAACGCTTAAGGATAGATTTCTGGAATCATTTGAAGACAATTTTTCCTCAGCGAAAATGTCGAGGCACTAATAATTATAATTTTCGAATTATGAGCGATTGAAAATAAAGGGTTTTGCGCAAACTAAGCCTTCTGGAAATAAAATATTAACAAAACCACATTCTTCAGTTAATTTTAAGTAAAGTTTACTTTAATAGAATTTTTAGGTTTAGTTACAAAAGTACATGATGGCAAAAATTGGGAACATGCAAAAAATGATGGCCTCCACCGACATTTTCGCTGTGATAAAATCGTCTCCAAATGATCCCAGGAATCTACTCTTAAGCGTTGATCCGGTCTTTACGGGACACCATGTATATATACATGTATGTATGTATATTGGATATAAAAATTAAAAATTAGGCATTTAAAAAAATAACAAAATATAATTGGATAAAAAATGCACTTTTTTCAACAATTTTACGCTAATTTATAACATATATTGCATACAGTTTTTAAGTCAGTGATCTAAAATGTTTAAGAGTACATCCACTGGGTCATCATCCACAGTATACTAATAGCGATAATAGCTTTGAACGTTGTAACAAATAGCTTTACTCTAAAATATTAACAAAATACACATAATTAATGCATTTTACAAATATCGTAAATAATTATACAGTGGGACACAAAATTTTCTCCAAAGTGCGATAGTGCGTTTCCCGAAGATATTTTCGCGCTGAACACGATACCGTTGTCAGAATTTGCCTAGCACGTCAGGATTTTTAGTAAATTGAAACAAAATGGGCCAAAAATGGCGTTTTAGGTCATTTTTAACACTTTTTGCGACAAAAAAGAACTGTTTCTAAATAAACTCAACGACATTTGAAAGTATAATTCAAGAGCTTTCAAACAAATTTTGATTCATGATTGTATGACTTTTTTTCATCAAGTTAAGGTTGTTTGAATTTTAGATGTTTCCTGAAAAAATCTTACGGAAACATACTATTGCACTTTGGAAAGAAAGAAAAAGTGATTTTTTGTTCCACTGTGTTATTAATAACATTATATTAAACTAAAATAAAATTTTATTATGTTAATTTTCACATATCATTGTATCTCATATTTAAACGACAAAGGATTGTTTTAGCATATTTTAAACTCATCTTTTAAATTGAGCTTTGGCCACATTTAATCGATTCATATCTTCGTGAAGGAGATATTTTTTAGTACCTATTAGTCCATTTCTTTAAATGGTAAAATAAATATAAATCAATATTTTTTTTCAATCTTTAAATACTAAATAAATATTTTAAGCTTAAAATTATCTTCAATGTATAAACATTATAGGAAAAGCGTCAAAGTTGACTAATCTCTGCTATAAGTTTTGATATACTATTATTTCTCAGCAAAATTAAAAATTGAAATTTTTTTATAAGCAATCTGATATAAGTCAGTTTATTATTACGCTTATTATTAGTTTATTTATCATAAGCCTATTATATGTTACTCGTTTACATGTTAAATTAATTTGTATTGATTATTTCAAATTAAAAGTTTTCCTTTTTATGAACCTTTTCGTGAACCTTTTTCTGATCAACTGTATAATTTAATTAGCAATAAATATTTTTCATGATAATATTCTAGTGTATAAACTTTATGTAAAGCAAAATAATTTGTTTTGTTTCTGTTTTTATTTTTATTGCTTTTTTGTAATACAATTAAAATAATTAAAAATTATTATAAACTAAGTATCTTGTAATTTATAGATAATATAATTTTTATTTTGTTCCGTCAATTAAATGAATGTAAGTAAATGAGTTGATTTGATCTGCATTTATATTATCTTATAAACATAAAAACTTTTTTCATTAAAAATTCTAAATTAAATGATAAAGAAAATAGAAAAAAGATTATTTAAATAAAATATTGAAAAAAATTAATTTTATAATATATAAATTTAAAATTATTTCAAACTTCTTAACATTCTTTCAAACTTTAATTTTTATCTTTTCTTTCATTTTTGTTATTTTATAAAAAAGTCATTTGCTTAAGAGTTAAAGATAATATTATCAAATTGTGATACAATTAATAATACAATGATACATAATTAAAAGAGAGTAATATCTGGTATTATATATATATACATATATACAATATATATATCTATAAAACTTTAAAAAAAATATAAGTTTTCATATATAATTATTAATTAAAAACGACAGCCCACAAAAACAATATAGATTGACGCGTCTCTTTCTTCTATTTACAAAGTCAAGCTATACATTTATATTTACCTGATATACTTTTTCATATCAAAATCAGAAAGATCGATCGAGAACATTTCTCGGTCACCAGGTGATATTAGTGACATAAGATCTCGACTGTTTGTATTATCAAATTTCCATTCGTTACACATAAAATGTTGCAAAGCACGATTGGCCACATATATTTTTCTTTGCAGTCCCAATACCCTATATGCTGTATATATGTTAGGCTCAAAGACCAAAAACGCTCACTGAGCGAAAAAACCGATTACAACGCGTTCTGGTTTCTCAGATTCAGTCACAACGCGAAATTTGTGTCGTGGCATTTTCGAAAACGCTCATAAGCCTTTTTGAACATGCAAAAACGCGTTATGATCGGTTTTTTCGCTCAGTAAGCGTTTTCGGTCTTTCAGCCTAACATATATATGAATTACATTTTTAATAATAGTCTGACTTAAAAATTTCTGACTTCTAAAATATTTAATTTGTTTGATACTTACATAAATCGATGTCCCCAAAATTTTAAAACTAGATCTATTAATATAGCAGGTAAGATATGCCACATTATTGTCAATACATAATACATAACTGAACTTTCAGTAAATAATATATAAGGGATCCAAAGAATGTTTTCGAATGGTATTTCGTTTTTAATTTTAATCCCTATATTACAAAATTCACGAAATAATATATTTTTTTCATTTGGAAAAGTGTTATTGACAACAAAAACTGTAGAACCTGTTCTGAAACTAATAATAGATAATATTATAAATTAATCAATGCATTATTTATATAAGATTTTATAAATTAAATTTTATAATATCTTAAATAAGATTGTTAAAATTATGAGATATTATTACAGAATATTAAAAATTTTATTTCAACATATTTTAACGAATTAAACATTAAGAATGTAGATATATTTATAAAAAAACTATTTTTAAAACCTCAGTTTAATTCCATTCCAGAGAAAGTCATATGTAAATTCAATTGAGAATAAATATGTGACTTCTTAACTCTAAATTCTGATGCAAAAAAACGAAGCAAATTGAATAATGCGCGTGTAATGACAACATAAATTTAGTTTTAAATTAAGATAATTTCCGTTTGTAGCTTAATGTAACTAGAAATGCATTGATGTATATACTGATGATCATACGTTGTCGATCCAAGCTTCCAAGTTACGAGAATTATAGTGTTGATGACAGTATCTACTGGGATAATATTATACGATATATTACTACTAGCGTATGTTATTCGCATTAATCCCTTTAAGATCGCAACCGATAATCCCATTGGACCATTAAAATTATCAATCCATCCTGGGATTGGATCCTTTAACGAAGCTATCACTAACAAATAGAATATATTTTTTGAATTATTATAATTAAAATATTAGATATATATATATATATATATACTGCTGTTTGTGAAAATTGTAACACCACGAAGGAATAATGATATTAGCTATGTTGGAATTTTCACAAACAGCAGTGTATATTACTATAATATATAAAGAGAGCGATATATATCTTCTCTCTCCTAGTACATTAAACATAGATTTTATGATGCTTTTTTACTAGTTATTAGCAGTTAGCAAAATTAAAATATTTTGATTAGAGAAAATAAAGAGAAAGACTAGTAGAATTAGAGAGTAGCTAGTAGCTAATAAAAAAGCATCATGTAAATCACGCTTTATTAATAAAAATGAAAAACGAAGAACTGCAAGCCTAAAAATTTAATTTCAATTTTTGTTTAACTTAATGTTTAATTAGATAAGCAAATTCAACTAAATATTTAAATATATTGTTATCTAAAATAATTATACAAATTGTTTTAACTAACATTACGTTTAAATAATATTTAAACAATACGTTTAGATATAATATTATATATAGTAACTATTATACAGATATAAAGCTTAATTTAATCTGCTATTAAGTATTTGTAAGCTTTAAAATTTAGATGCATATATATTTTTTCTGCATTATTTGCGTTTGTATATTACATTCATTCATACATTTTGTATTTCATCATGATATATAAAAGCAAATATTTTATTTTTAAATGCTCTATATAAAACAAAAAAGAAAAAATATTTAACATGTTTAAATTGCATTAGAGAAAGAAAAAGAAAAAAGTCACGTAATATTATTATATTATCCTGTTTTTAACATTAAAGAATAAAGTTACATACCTATGGAAGGTCTCACAATCGCACAAGGCAAGGACAACGAATATTCCTGTATTACACTCTCCGCTAAGTTTTTCGAGAATATGTAAGTGTTGGGAATAGTATTCAAACATCTGTAAATAATTTCAAACAAACATTGAAATAATTAAAACATTTAAAAAATGATCGATAATAATTGGAATATTATAATATGAATAAAAGGGAATAATTACATTTTCTTATTGACACATATTTAAAATTTACATACGTATGATATATGTATTTGATATTTATGTTTGACGCACTTACTTAACTGTAAAGATATTCAAGATATGCTCATCCAATGACTCAGCCATTTTGATCATATTTCGCCAATCATCTACAGGTGGGTACGCTTTTTCTTCTATAAATGGATTATTCAAATGTGTATATGCTGTGCTAACATATACTAAGGCCTTTAACAGATAAAAATAATTAATATTAAAATTGTATTTTAGTTAAAATGCTATAGTTAAAGTTATTCGGAGCAAAAAATTCAGGCATGTTTACAATTTCAAATATAAATATCAGGAGCGCGAAGTACATAGATTATTGTCTTTTTTTTCAATTTTTTGAGTTATAATTATACAGTTAATTTTCTATCTCTAAGTAATAAGCAGTTCTTATTCAATAAAATCTACATGCAATTATAACAAAAAAATAATTTATATTAATAGATATCGATACATCTCTTCAAAATATCTTTGTAAATATTATACATTGTAATATATACACAATATATGTATGTGTACATATGTTTAAAATATTAAGCTTGAAAGACATATTTCATGAAAAACATTTCTAGAAATAAATGTGCAATGAAAATATTAGTGTATCGCAAATTAAATACAAACCCAGTGTAAGATAATTCACATAATGGAATACAATAAGAGATTTTTTTTCATGAATATGCAGAATCAATTCCGCATTTACTTACGATTAGATTCTTCATACTTTCGGCTAAGATACATATATCTCTCGTTGATCTAGTATTAGTAAGAATGGCATATTTTAAGGTATCGTTAAATTTCACGGTTGCCGCCGCATGAATTATTACAGTTACTCTTTCAATCAGCATTTGTCTATCGACAGTCGACAAACCTAAATTTTCTTGACTGATATCGCCAGAAACCGGAATTAATTTCTTGAAATTTAAAGGTTGCTCCTCTCGTAATTTATCGTATAATTAAAATTAAAAAATATTATGTACATACAATATTTATTAGAATATTTGGCATGATATTTTAACTGTAAAATGTTTGCAAAAATTGTAAAATATTTTTTTTATGACTGTCTACAATTCATTAAATTACTCTAAACGTTTCTCTCAATACGTTTCATCTCATACACTTTTTTATTAAATTTTATAATTATAAAATTAATTTTTTATTGACATAACATAATAAAAAGATCCATAATCCAAAAACTTTTTTTTATTGAGATGTTATAACAATTCTTAAAGAAATGTGTATTGCAAAAAAGATATCCATTTTGATAAATAACTTACCGGTAAGTTTAACATTTTTTCAAGTCTTTCGTTAAGATTCAGTCCTTTCTTCGGACGCATCAATATAAATATTTCTCGAACATCCGGACAAGATCGCAGTATCTTTTCGAAATATACTTTACCCAGAAATCCTGTTGCGTCTGTCAAAAATATACTTTGTCCAGCGTAAAACGCCGGAATCGACTTGGCTGAATCAATTGTATTCTTATCCATTATTATTAAAATAAAGCAAATAAACAACAAATAATTAACAACGTAGAAGCAACAGCAAAAAATATATACAAGTGTACTTAAAAACGCTATTATCACTTTTAAGTCGATATTGTTACTAAACATTAGTTAGACTTCGATTATATACAAGTGATAAAGCTAAGCACAGAAAGAGAGAGAGAGAGGGAGAAGGAGTGAGGAGGGGAGAAAAAAGGAATTATATGTATCAATAAACCGGAAATATAGGTCAAAGTTAAAAGAATAAATTTTTACATACAATGCAGGCAGTTTTACTATTCACCAATAGTATCATTCGCCAATAATCTTCAAATATCCGTCGATTTAATAAAGAATGTAATGTTAAAGAAAGGTGACGGAACACATCCGATATTGTTTAAAGTACCGAAACAGAAATCCGATATATAATAGCCGATAAAATATCAAATAAGAGACATAATATAAAAATAAAAGAAACATAACCGGAGATAAGAAATATTAAATATGTCTTTTGGTTTAAGCTGCATCTTATAATAATTTTTAGACTTGTTTTTGTAAAATATTGTTGACAATTGTTTTAAATATAAAATACGAATTTAATGTTATTGTTATATTATGAAACACCTTACATCAACAAGCCCTTTTACGTGGATAATTTATTTTACGTGGAATATTATAATAATTACAAGGAGAATATAATATTAAAAAGAAATTTTAAAAAATAAAGTGTTATTTTCTTAAATTGATTTGTTATTTTCTTAAAATGATAATTTAATTTATTAAAACTTATAACGACAATCAAGATACAAAACGAGAACAATGTACAAAACAAATGTAGGGTATCTCTCTTTCTGAAAGATATATAAAGAGATATATCTACGTGTTAATAAGATATTTTTTTTAGATTAATTATGTTAAATTATATTACATTCGATAGGATATCTGTACCTGTAAATTTGTTCTTTTTTATTACAATATTCAAAAATAGTATATTTGAACAGTTAACGATTGATTTCGTTTTATATACATATTCAATATAATATTTATTTTTAAAGGAAAGGAAAAATAAATAAATAAATGTAATACAAAATATAATATAATATAATATAATATAATATAATACAAAATGCTTTAATAAGTGCTTTATTCATTATATGAAATTTTTTTATAAGTATACGAGTATATAAAATACACTGTACATTATGATATCCCACACCAAAAATATAGTGTATAAAATATCAGAAAAGTTAATATAAGTATATATAATGTGAACATTATATTTATTACTTCTCATTGCCCTTTTTTGTTGTTTTAATTATTCTATTTATGATTCATATTGATTACAAAAATGATGATTGTGAAAGAAATGTTTTACACAAAGAGATTTTTTGCACCATGCGCATGCAATTATAGCAACTTCGCCGCAAATATCGCATGTTGGTTTTAAATAATTTTTTAAACAAAATTCAACTGGTGTTTGAAATTCTTTCGATCTATTCTGTATATATCCACTTTTAAACCACGCAAATTTAAATAAATTTTGAAACCTGGGCGGTGAGAATTGATAATGTGTTAATGATTGCAATTTCGAAATATTATTTCTAACATGAAGATCTATGGCGAGGTCTAACAATATAATAATATAACTAGTAAATCTTGATTGTTATTAAGTATTATATTAAATATTTTAATGTAATAATTATTGAATTATATTTTTTCATAATTTTATTTTGAAGTAAGACAAAAAGATCATCACTAATATGACAATTAGATAAAAAAACAAAATCTTTTACAATCTTAGTTGGACTACTTTCACATTTTATTTCCTTCTCTTAAAGATTTTCTTAAGGATCACTGTGCACTTCTTAAGCGCGTAATTATTGTATGTATTTATCAATCTGGAAAGATAAATAAATATTATTCCAATTAATAAAAGTAAACAGTATTAAAACAAATATTTTATATTACTAAAAAAATTTATTTTAACGTTGAAATTCTTGAGTTTATTCACTGGTACTGCAAAATTCATTGGCCGATATATTAATTGTTTGTTTATTTATCGGTGCAGTCGATTTTAGAGATTTGTACTAGTATTTAAACATATACGTATTTCAAGTCTAATTATCAGGTTTTTTTCGTTAATCCATATTTAGTAAGTATAATGCAAACAACATTTATTTAAATATAAGTATATTTTTGTTCCTAACAATTTAAGCGAGTAGACACATCATTAATATTCACAGATAACCTAAATGTCATATGTCATCAACAATTTATTTATTTATTTATTTATTTTTCGTTGGAATCGACGCACCGACATCCGCGTACGGCTCTTATAGCCAACTGATTTCTGTTCGCGATCATGTTGTTTGATATGCACGTGCGAATTAGAATTGCCGATATCGTTCAGAGAGAGCGAGAGGTGTCGAAGGCGGGAAAGAAGACAATGTCGGTGAGCTCGTGAGACTAGCAAGGAAAGGTACCCAACTGTCACTCACGGATTTTAATGAAACTTTGCACACTTGTAAAACTATGCAAAATAATAGACACGTATTTTTTTTTATGTGCGGAGAAGCGATTTTAAGGGCAGAAACAACCCCTTGTATATATGGGGTTTTCACGTTATAAATACATTCTTGACAATTTTTTTGAAAACTTTGAGGTATTATGGGGTTTGCGGGGTCGCAGAATTCGAATCTGTCATTATAATTTAAAAATACAAAATGGCTGATTAAATATAACGCCCATACTTTGTGAGTACTTTGTGGCGAAAATCATATTTTTTCTTATTTGTAGTATTATTGGTCGACAATTTTTAAAGGTACATGAAGTGTCTTGTTAAACAAGTTATTCGGAATTAATTTTTATTAAATTTAACAGTGCATACAATAATTATAGTTTCTTCAATAACAATTAGTATATTGAATTTAATTCATTATTTGTTTCTTTTGTTTTATCCCTACTACTTGTGGTATAGTCTGCCCTTAAAATCGCTTCTCCGCACATAAAAAAAAATACGTGTCTATTATTTTGCATAGTTTTACAAGTGTGCAAAGTTTCATTAAAATCCGTGAGTGACAGTTGGGTACCTTTCCTTGTAAGAGAGAGAGAAGGATAGAGTATGTTGTGGTCTGAAGCGTCAGCTGATTGAACGCGAGGAACCGAAGGTCGATGGATTAACTGAGAGAGATCTTGAGGTATCGGAATAGAGAAATGAAATATCAATTGCGAGGCTGTGTTGCACTTTGGATAAAATACGTTTATTTTATCGAGTCCGACAAGCACATAATTTGCTGCGATCATTAATCGCGATAGATGAGTTTAATCGACACTTTATTTCAACGCGACAGCGCGTATTATAACCAGATGATGAATTTATTTCGATCCACAGATTTTAGAGATATTCGTGATTCGATTGCTACTTGTAACAAAACAGATAGAGAGCCGCGCTAGTCGAGTCTGACCTTTTATAATATTTTCCACGAAGATCTCGAACCTTCGGCGAAGCGGGAAGGGGATGACTGGAGTTTGCGCGAATCTCCTGATTTTGAGTAAATCGGTGTAACGGTAACGCTTTATCCGGCGAAAACAAAACAAGAGAAGAATCAACATGTTCCGAAACAATGATGTTGTGATCTCGCGTGTTTCGGTTTTATGTTATAATAACAGAATAAAGTAATGTCGAATACTTAAAGATAATTCTTAAAGATAATACAAAATTTCAATTTTAACCAGCTTGAACAATTTCTAAATATTTATATTTAATATAGAAGGGCCTTTAAAATTTCTTAGTGTTATTTATTTTTATTTTATTTTATTTATTTTAATTTATTTATTTATATTGACTAATTTAAATGTTATTTAGTTGAGACCTCTTCATTTTATTTGAAGTCTGTTGTCTATTTTTTTTTTATTCTTTCATAAATAAGTAAACTTTTAATTCTTATTTTATGACAATCAAAGTATTTCTCCTGTTAAATCAAATTATAAATTAAAATGTGTTAATTTAAAGGAAATTTTAATTTAAAAGTAATATAAATATTTTCAGCTTATTACGTCTAAACACTAGGACAGCATAATTCAATTATTAGGACGAATATTCTTTCTTGTCCAAACATTGGGACATTTATATAGTTTAATATTTTAATTAATTTTTATGTTGAGATGTTCAATAAACAAATATTGGTGCACTCTTTCAATAGTAGAGATTTCAATCTATCCGATAAATATAAATACTTGGAAATATAAATTGTTTCAATATATTAAAAATCTAAATAAATAAATCTATATCCTTAAACGTCCAATCACTGGAACATTTACCTTAATTATTTAAAAATAAAAACTGCAAGATTACACAGCACGAACAAAAAACATATCAATGCATACGAATAAGTACATTATAATATATATTCATATATGCCAATGTTAGATTTATTTATATCGTCTATTTATATATTTGAGTGGGGAAAACATAATAAAAGCATTGGTTAGTCGATGATATCCACACATTCATAGTAATATAGATATCAAATCATATTATTATTTCGCAGTTATCATTGTTCAGTGTAATGATATTTGTAAGTATTGTACTAATTATTTTGGCATGTATTGCCACAAGTTATTTTATCTTAAATTACTGTCGCCGACAGTCTTCCATTAAAACAGTAAACACTCTACCTGGTCCAAAAACATTTCCGCTTATTGGAAGTGCCTACTATTTTCTGCAGCAGAGTTCTCATGGTAATACTAAAAAGACAAAAATATATTTAATTATAGAATAATGCTTAATTTATAGAAAAATAATGAAGGAAAATAATAAATAAATTTTTTGAAATATATTTTAATATTTCAGAATAAAAATTGTTATTTGTTCAATATAATGTGTTAACCTTTTTACAAATAAATCTCAAATATCGCAAAAAAGCCATTTTTGCATATTAAACCTCAATTACTTCTAAAACCTAACATGCTAGTGAAAATTGGCTTGCGGCATCGTGTTTAGTATTCAAAAATCTATCAGAAACATCTTGTCTTGTTTAAAATAATGAAAAAAATATTGTTTGTAAACTAGTGTTATTATTATTATTAATTATTATTAATTAATTATTATTATAGATTGTTTCGATATGTTTAATAAAATGCACCTCCTTTCCCCTCTAAAAAAAACACAGATGCATTTTGTGGTAGCTCCATACATCATGTTGTTGCTCAATTTTCAAGGTCTTTTCTATACCCAACGAATTTTTTCATAGTTTTATTCAAGAGATCAAAATCTACAAAAAACATTATTCCTCTTACTTACACCTTTGGGGGCCAAATTAGGAACTTTTTTAACATCCTCCTTTCTAGTTTTTTTTTTTTTTTTTTTTAATAAAAATTAAGTTATGAGATTAAAAATTTGTATTATATTAGAATTTTTTCGGAATTTGGATGCAGGGGAAAAGCGGAATCTTTTCTTCGGCCACGTACTTTGCAGTAAACCAAAACAATATAATAAATCGTTCCACATAAGTTCAAAGTTTATACTTTCCTTTATATGTAATCCTTGTGACTGCTTTGCATAAAAGTGTTACAAACTTATGTGAAATTATACAATTATAACATTAAAAGTACTAATATTTTTGAATATAATATATCAAAGTTATAAAAATTGATAACCACGAATAATTTATATACATTACTCTTAAGATATATTTTTTTTTTTATTTTAAAACGGTTTAAAAAGTACAAAACTTTAAAGAAATAAATTTTAGAAACTTAGAAGAGTTTATATATAATATGATACGAGAGAAAAAAAAATGAATGTAAATCAAAACTATAATATCTGTGAAAATCAGAGTGGTTTATGACGTATAACTTATTTGCAATATCTCTCATCTTTCTTTCTCTTTATTATTTTCTTAATAAAATTTCTTCTTATTAAATTCTTCCTAATAAAATTTACTTCAGCATCTATGTGGACTAAACAACGAAAAATAGTGGCACCAAGTTTTAATACAAATATGTTACAAAAATATTTTGATATATTTGTAGAAAAATCTTTAATATTTACGGACAAATTAGAAAAAGTTACATTAAACGAGAATGAAGTTTTTCTTCTTCAAAATATAACAGAATATGCTCTGTCTACTGCGTGCGGTAAGGCTAAGTATTTTTATTCATTTGCAGTATTTTAAACATTTCGTATCAAAATTATTATAACGAATAAATGGCATCGTAAAAATGAGAAAATTTGCTAATGATGAAAAAAGCCTACACGTTACAACGATAATTACATTCTATAAACTAAATACTATTAAACGCAATTTATTTAAAGTTAAAATTTTAAAGAGTATCAAATTATGTACTAATTTTGTAATAGCAAAATCAGATTTATAATATTTTATTCAATTTAAATATAATTATAAGTCTATGAAATAAGTATAAAAAAGTATCAATTTGTTTTTAAGTTTTTATGTTTTTATGTTTTTATTTTCTTATATTTTAATAAAAAGATATGCAAAATATGCTGTAAAAGATCGTTAAAGATTTGACACTAATATAAATTAATAATGCAAAAAATATAACAATCAACAAAAGCAATGAAATAAGTACAGTTTTTCACAACTGGTTGTTATTTTCAAATACTTGTTAAAGAGGCATTTATTTTCTATTTTGAAAAATTACATATCACATTCATTTATTAAATCTAATGTTTAATATGTAACTCAATATAATTAGTCAGTTAGGTTAGGTATACTATTGGTATCTTGAATATTAAGTTTATTTTTATATGATTGTTATAAAGGTACAAAATCGGACATAAAACTGGAATATATATCGAATTTAATCAGTCAATATTTCAAATTTATAACAAGGTAAAAAAAGGTTTTATCGTAACTTTATACAATATCAAAATGTACATAAATCGTAAAAATAAATTTATTTAAATATTAAAAAAGTTTATAAATGTATTTATATTACTAATTAAAGATTTCTTATAAATAGATTTATTAATATATAAATAGAGAAAATAATATTTATTTTTAACTTCATTGTTGGAATTTAATAATCACAATTAGTTAATGCCTTCTTACATCTTATAAAATATTTAAAAAAGATGTTTTTCAGTTTCAAACAAATTTTAAGAACAAGGATGAAAAATATATTTTTATATCCTAATTTTATATTCACTCTCACTGCTGCGAAACGAAAACAACGAGAACTTTTAAACTTCAAACATTTATTTATATGGAGAGAGATAAAGTAAATATTGCAAATATTACTCTAACTTACATAGCATATTATATATTATACAATCTATTATTACACAGTTCATACAACAGCAGATATATTCATTAAATGAATTGAATACCAAGAATAAAAGTGAAACAAGTCGTAAGTTTGTTATTATTTTATTTGTATTATTTGATCTTACTAATTATAATGTTGCACAAAATGAGTTTTTTCTTAGATAGCTTTAGATAAAATATTATTAAAGTGTGTTTTATTATTAAAATGCTTAATTTTATTCGTTGATAAATTGTCATTTTTTCATTCCCGCATTATTTCTAATATTAATTTTCAAAGTAAAATATATAGAATTCTTACCATAAAATTGAGAAAATAATAAACACACTTATACAATATATACGTGCATGTACAATCGCATGTACGCACAAAGAAACTTACATTTTTTAAAATTACATTCTTTATATAGATAAATCGCTTTTTCGCATTTTATCGGAAACATCTTATAAGAATAAGATGACACAAGAGATGATACAGGATGAAATATTTACTATAGGAATAGCGGTAAGTAAAATAACTTTACATATAATTGTAACTATACATATAAAAACAAAGAAATAAATATATAAAATTTATTTATTAGGCCACCGACACAGTCGCTCATACCATAGATTTTGTGGTCTTAATGTTAGCAAATTTTCCAGTTATACAAGTATGTATATATTAAATTTATTTAGGTATAATTTATACACTTATTTAAAAAACGTAGCATTGCGAATAATATATATAGATCTATAAAAATATAAGAAAATATACATATACATATAATAGCAATAATTTAAAAATTCTCTCTATGTATATATATACATATGTATATATATATATATATATATATATATATACACTAGCGGATCCTGGGGGGGGGGCGGGGGGGTTAAACCCTCCCCCCTTGGAAATTAAAAGAAACAGTTTTGCTGAATTTGTTTAAAAAATATAAGTAAAGAAAAACAAACATTAAAGTGCTATCGACGTCGTTGATTCTGGAATAAATAAATCTAATCATGAAACCAAAAATATTAAATAAAATAATTTTGCAAAACCCCCCTCCCCCCATTATCGACGTCAGGATCCGCTAGTGTATATACATATGTATATATCCATTTTTCGATAAAACTGTGTAAAATGGAATTTTTGGATTGCTTATTTCTTTAAATGGTTTGCTCGTCTAAATATTATAATATTCCTAAAGCCTAAAGGCCCATATTCTGAATCCTCTTTTATCGATAAAAGAGGATTCAGAATATGGGCTTAATCTACTAATATAAACTTTCATTTGAGCCGTCATTCTGCTAAATCGAACGTAATAAAAACAATAAGAAGTTTTTATGAAAAACTTGACTCTTTTTTTGCATCTATTCATTAATCTATTCAGTATGCGCACTTTATATATATTATAATCATATCTCTATCTATATAAATTCTATATAATATAATCTATATAAATATATTTACAATTAATATTAAATGTTACAATGTGTCAGTTCACGTTAGTGTCTTATGTAAAACTTAATTTATTAATAACTTTTGAATATATAATGGGTGAATGGTAAATTATGGGTGAATGGTAATGATAAATTATAAAATAAAACTTTTTAGAAATTACTCATCTCTAAAAGTGTGATGATTTTAATAATATATATTAAGATTTAAGATCATTGATTTCTCTTTATACAGGTTTATCTATTCTTTAAATATAATTAGGGCTGCTTTCGCGAGAAAATCAAAATGATCCAGATTAAAATGAACCTGTGCTGTGATTGGTCAAATTTGAAATTTCACTGAATTTCATTGAAATTGAACTTAATGAAATTTAGTGAAATTTCAGATTTGACCAATCTCACAGCACAGGATCATTTTAATCTGGATCATTTTGATTTTCTCGCGAAAGCAGCCTAGAATTATCAGAGTTATCTTTTGACATATTGTTCTATAAATTATAAAATAATTTCCAACGTAGTTTTCATAAAATTATTATATATAGCTACAGTTATGTTCGAATTCTAACTTCAACTTGTGTGCGGTTTGTATAAATATTATTCTTTTTCAACATAAACGCTTATAACATGCGAGCAAACGAAAAATATAATCCTGTACGAAATTTATTATAAATTCACTAAAGTAGAAATTTATTATGTGTAATGTTTTAATTAAATTAAGAATCCTACTAAAACGTACAGAAATGTCTACATTAATCTTTAACATTATCAATATTTCGATACCAGTATTAATAAGATTACATTTCTTTTATTATTGCATATGTTTATATATATATATATATATATATATATATATATATATATATAAAATTAAGTATTATATTCAATCGTATAATAGGAAAAAGTGTATAAAGAATTATGGAAGATTTATGGAACAAAAACTACAAAATCTGTCCCCATTAAATATGAAGATTTACAACATATGAATTACTTGGATCGTGTTATAAAAGAAACTATGAGAATATTTCCTCCCGTTCCTATAATTGCGCGACATCTAACGAAAGATGTACAAATGGGTTTGTTTACATTTAAATATAATTATGTAATTATTTTATGTGCCTATTTATTATTGTGTATACAATTATTATCGTATACCAACTAAATGCGACAAAAATTTGTTTTAAAAGGTAAAAGATACTGTAACTTATTGTTAGAAATAATCACATTTTAAATTATTAAAAATTAAATGTATTAAAAAGGCACAAGAAATCGTGCTTATCGCACATCAATACGAACAAATTTGAAAAAGTTTATTTTATATATTAACAAGAAATATTTTGTAAAAATAAAATACATCCTTGTTTGTGGAAAATAAAATAAAATAAAAGTGCATTTTATTTGACTATTTTTTATTGCTTTATTTATAAACTATTTACTCTTCTTATAAGTAATTACATTTAAATACAAAAATATGTGTTTCAGGAGAGGTTATTTTACCAAAAAATTCTGAGGTCTTCATAAACTTTATAACGATGTATCGAAATGAAAAATATTGGTCCAATCCGTTAGTATTTAACCCAGACAGATTTCTCCCTGAGAAAATAGGAACATCTTATAAGCATTACATACCGTTTAGTATGGGACCCAGGAATTGTGTAGGTAAATATAAACAAATCACAAAAACAAACATATATTACGATAATATTGATTTGTATATAACTTCTAAACTTTTGCAGGCATGAAATATGCGATGATTTCAATGAAAGTTTTTCTAGCAACTTTGGTACGAACATTTATATTCAAAGTAGATAAAATAAAATTACATAGTGTCTTGACATTATCTACTGTTGAGCCTATAAAAGTCAAAATTGAAAAACGAAATTTATATTGAAATGAAGCTAGAACACACTTATTAGAATATAATATAATATTATATTATATTCTAATAAGTGTGTTGTTGCTTCATTTTAATATAAATTTCGTTTTATACATATATATATATATATGTAAGGTGTAATTGAAAAAACATATGAAGCACATCATCAAAGTCTCTGGCCAAAGAAGACGATTTTTTCTCAGTGAAAATGTCGAGGCACCTATAATTTTCAAGTTATAAATGATTGAAAAAGAAGAGCTTCTCGCAAACTAAACTTTGTGGAGTTAAAATATTAACAAAATAACATTTTTCAATTAATTTCAGGAAGAATTTTAATAGAATTTAAATTTAAGGCTTTTAGTTATGATGACAAAAATTGAGAATGCATAAAATATGATGACCTCTCTCGACATTTTCACTAACAATGAGAAAAAATCGTCTCCAAATTGGCCAGAGACTATAATGGTATACTTTATATATGTTTTTTTAGTTACACTCTATACATATGATATGATATCTTTATATACAGCATATTATACGGGCACGGAGGGGAAAAGATAAGCCGCAATTTATGTATAACACGTTAACAATTAAATTAATATTTGTCACAAATAGTTAGACAAGACAATAGACAAGAAGTATCTACAAATGTATCCTATGCAATAGTTGAATAGGCATTTAGCAAATGTATGTTAAAATGAGCGAGCAAAATGTTTCTGTTGTGTAACGATAATACTTTGTTTTCTAATTAATGTAATAATTAAATTACCAGAATTTTTAAGTACATTTAATGCTCAATTTAATATAAATTTAAAACAATTTTTAATTAATTAAATTTAATAAATTAAATTAAAAATTTTTAAAATTTTTTAAAATTTATATTAAATTGAGCATTAAATGTACTTAAAAATTCTGGTAATTTAATTATTACATTAATTAGAAAGCGATAAAGTATTATTGTTACGCAACAGAAACATTTTGCACGCTTAAATTTAAATGTACTTACAGTTAGGCGAAATCTTTAAACAAAAAACAAACAACTGTGGAGAACGAAAATTATTTCCGCATCCAAACTTTTAAGTTTTTTGCTAAAATGAATTGAATCAGAACACGACAATTTTTATAACTCTGGTTTAATTTTTGAATTATCCGAACAAGAGAAATTAAATGGCAAATAAATGGTATCAAGTCGTTGTATTAAAATGTGGAGAAATAATGTAAAAAAATATATTCAATTATTATAATTTATCTTTAGAAATAAATTTTATTGGTAATAATAAAAAATTCGATTTATTTTCCGGTTTAAATTACATTTGTATATTATACAATATACAATATTAATATATATGTACACACACACACACATATATATATATATTTACATATATATTTATATACATATATATACATATATATATTTCTTCGCCAATTTTGCATCTTAATTTTGCTTTCGCTAAGAGTACATGATAAAAATAATTATTAAATATATATAATTTTTTATAAATTACTACATTAATTACTACACCTATTTTTCTAAATCGTTTTAATAATTATTTTAGTACTTTAAAAATTTTCATAAAATTATTGATGTTTAATTATTTCTATTGTTTTGCAATTATTTTAATAATTATTTCAATTATTTTGGTAATTATTATTATAATTTTTTAATTAAAAAAGTATCTTGAAGTATCTTAAAGTATCTTAAAGTATATCTTTTAAAGTATCTTAAGTATCTTAAAGTATCTTGAGAATCACGTTAATAACAATAACCCTTCGCGTTAATAAAGGATATTTTGTCATTTTCTATCATTGTGATATGAGTACCTCTCACAAAATAAATTTTTTCTCCAATTTCGATAATCTAAAATAAATTTCTCATATAAGAAACATATTTTAAAACATCTTCAAAATAATAAAATAGTTTATAATCTAATTAAATTTATCTTATATAGACCATAATCCTGCTCGATAAAAGTGTTAAGCCTATAATAAGTATCGGTTTTAATAGTATTATAAATAATTTAAGGCGTGACAATGAAGATATACATATATAAGAATATATTATAATCTTGTACAGCAATTATATAATCGTAAGCTGTTTAAACATAAAAATTTTTGATTTTCAACAATTAATACAGTGATCTTCTTCGAAAAGTGAATAAAGTATCTTGAAAATCACGTTAATAACTTCTAACGCTATCTTCTATCAGAGTACCATAAAAATATATAGTATAAAAAAAATACTTTTGCAAGTAAAAAACAATGAATCATAGATTATAAATTGCTCACTTTCAGTTGCTGCTTATCCGATGCTAGTCCGAATTTTCTTCTCTTCTCTTATTTGTTCTTTGCTGCTTGTACTCACACAACACGAACTTGCAAAATTGAATTAAATTCTATCTCTCTCGTACTAGTCTCGGCACGTCTCGAAGTTGAATAATACACAGAGCGATTATCCTACTTGAAAAGTCGATGCGCGAATGACAAAAACATTCTATGTTTACAATAGCGCGTTACGCCAAGACCGAATGCATCAAATACATAGTCGAAATATTTAACATATTAAAAATTAAATTATGTAAAACATATTTTCGATTTATTGTTTAATTTCCAAATTCATTGAGAACCTTAATATACATGTATCGCAGCATTTTATTACGCGAATCTATTCAAATCAATATACATATAGTGAGATATATATTTACTTTGATAAATAATCGTAAAATAATAAAAATTAATTAATCACGTCAATTAATGGTCTTTAATTATGCGTAAAAAATGATCGCTTTTTGTATCTCTTCAGTACTAGTCTCGACTACGTCTCGAAGTTGTATAATAAACGAAACAATTCCTTTATCTAATCGAATGACAACAATAGCGCGCTATTGTTGACGACAACAAGCCGATATTATTAATAATTCATTGCCGAAATACTGTACGTACCGTGACATAATTATACAGTATATATTTTATAGAATTTTATATTATTTAAGATTATATTATAATAGATAATATTAAAGAGATTTATATTATTTATTAAACGATTTATGTAAAATTAGGAAAATTTGAACCCTTGCAGCTAATGATTAAAGCTTTTTAAAAAATAAAAGAATATTTTTTAAAATGTAATATAACACTAATAAAATAGTCCTCCGTTCGATAATAAAATTTATCAAATAAATACCTGAAAATTAAGTTTTGAAAGTATATTATAAAATGTATTACTTTTCTTTCGTAAGTTGCATTATGCTTTAATTTTCGTTTTAATCGTTATAAATTAAACTTATATAAATATCCCATAAATATACAATTATCCTCTTTCTAAAAAAGGCATGTTATTGACATTGTTGTCGCTTTTCCGCGATGCTGATTGGCTCTCTGTCGATTCGCGTTGTGTGTTATATTCGTAGCATCGAAAGGCTTTCATCACGAGGGTTAGCAGTGAGCAGTTTGACAGTTAGTCCAAAATAAAATAAAATAAAATAATAATATGTTTTAAATAATATGTTATAATACTTTAAACTTGATTAATATTTTTGACATTCGCGTTGTGTGTTATATTTGTAGCATGAAGAGGCTGTCATCGTTAGGGTTAGCAGTTAGCAGTTTGACAGTTAGTCCAAAATAAAATTAAATAAAATAATGACATGTTTTAAATAATATGTTATAATACTTTAAATTTTGATTAATATTTTCGCGGACAAGAGGCAACAATACTTGCGAGAATCGACATAATATGTCTTTTTTAGAAAAAGACTAGAATAACACAAGCGCGCGTTATGCCATTCCTCGATTTCATTAAAAAAAGTATGATGTATTTATATAAAGTTTGTTTAAACTTCATTAATATTTTTTGACAGAAATCAGATGATTAAAGCATTACATTGCCAATTAAATTTTAAAATAAAAATATGTTATAAAAATTAAAATAATAATATTATAAATAATATGTTATATTGCCTTATCTGCGATTAATATTTTTTGACAGAAATCAGCTGATAGCTGTTATAAATATTAATCGAGTTTAAGGAATTATATATTACATTATTTAAAACATATTATTTTAAATGTTATAACATATTCTTATTTTAAAAATTAATTAGCAAATTAACGTTTTAATTAGCTGATTTCTGTAACAAAAAAATTAATCGAGGATAAGATATTACAACATATTATTTACAATATATTGCTATTTTAATTTTTATAACATATTATTATTTTAAAATTTAATTACCTCGCTATATTAATACTTTTTAATATGTTTATTTAATTAAGAAGTAATATATTTATTAAGTTAAGAATAGAAGTGAGACATGAATACAAATTTACAATTAAGGTTTCGTAGAGATAATATTTAAAAACAATAATTATTTCCTTAATTAGAGTCACAAATATATTTCGTCCGACACTTTTCGATAATCTTGATATAATTCGAATTCCGAATGCGCAGTAGAAATGAGTTTCGACATATATTACCGCGATATATGCATATAGTCACGCATAATTCGTAATAATGTGCAGACAATGTACTATTAAAATATATATAAAATTAATTTTTGCACGTTTTAAAATATTCAAAATTAAAATTTTTAAGCCGCAAATCTCATACGGCGCAGATTTATATTACGTATATTAGATCAAAAAAGTAGTACGCTGGTATGCTTATGGTACCAAAATAATCTGCAAACAATACACTATTGAAATATATTAAGATGAATTTTTGGCTCGTCTTAAAATATTAGAAATCGATACTTTTTTGCCGCTGATCCTATGCGACGCATCCTTATTTTATGTATATCAAATGAAAAGGTTTGTACGCTGGTGTCTGCGTGGTACCAAAAGATTCTGTAATCAATGTACTATTAAAATGTATAATCGATGCATTTTTGGCTCGTCTTAAAATATTAGAAATCGATACTTTTTTGCTGCTGACCCTATGCAACACATCCTTATTTTATGTATATCAAATTAAAAAATTTGTACGCTGGTGTCTGCTTGGTACCAAAAGATTCTGTAATCAATGTACTATTAAAATGTATAATCGATGAATTTTTGGCTCGTCTTAAAATATTATAAATCTATACTTTTTTGACGCGGACCCTATGCGACGCATCCTTATTTTATGTATAACAAATATAAAAGTTTGTACGCTGGTGTCTGCTTGGTATCAAAAGATTCTGTAATCAATGTACTATTAAAATGTATAATCGATGAATTTTTGGCTCCTCATAAAATATTAGAAATTGATACTTTTTTGCCGCTGACCCTATGCGACGCAACCTTATTTTATATATATCAAATGAAAAAGTTTGTACGCTGGTGTCTGCTTGGTACCAAAAGATTCTGAAATAATGGACTATTGAAATGTATAATCGATAAATTTTTGGCTCGTCTTTAAATATTAGAAATCGATACTTTTTTGACGCGAACCCTGTGCGACGTTTCCTTATTTTATGTATATCAAATTAAAAAATTTGTACGCTGGTGTCTGCTTGGTATCAAAAGATTCTGTAATCAATGTACTATTAAAATGTATAATCGATGAATTTTTGGCTCCTCATAAAATATTAGAAATTGATACTTTTTTGCCGCTGACCCTATGCGACGCAACCTTATTTTATGTATATCATATGAAAAAGTTTGTACGCTGGTGTCTGCTTGGTACCAAAAGATTCTGTAATCAATGTACTATTAAAATGTATAATCGATGAATTTTTGGCTCGTCTTAAAATATTATAAATCTATACTTTTTTGAAAATTTTTAACCACGGACCCCATACTGCGCCGATTCATTTTACGTATATTAGATCAAAAAGTTTGTAGGCTGGTATGCTGATGGTACCATCATATTGTGCAGATAATGTACTGTTGAAATATATAAAAGAATAATTTTTGGCTCGTTTTAAAATCTTGAAAATTAGAATTTATAAACCGCAAACCCCATACGGCGCGGATTCATTTTACGTATATTAGATTAAAAAGTATGTAGGCTGGTATGCTGATGGTACCATCATATTGTGCAGATAATGTACTGTTGAAATATATATTAGAATAATTTTTGGCTCGTTTTAAAATATTGAAAATTAGAATTTATAAACCGCAAACCCCATACGGCGCGGATTCATTTTACGTATATTAGATCAAGAAGTATGTAGGCTGGTATGCTGATGGTACCATCATATTGTGCAGATAATGTACTGTTGAAATATATAAAAGTATAATTTTTAGCTCGTTTGAAAATATTGAAAATTAAAATTTTTAAACCACGGATCCCATACGGCGCGGTTTCATTTTACGTATATTAGATCAAAAAGTTTGTAGGCTGGTATGCTGATGGTACCATCATATTGTGCAGATAATGAACTGTTGAAATATATAAAAGATTAATTTTTGGCTCGTTTTAAAATATTGGAAATAAAATTTTTAATCCGATGATCTCATACGGCGCTCAATTATATTACGTATATTGTACCAAAAAGTTTGTAGGCTGGTATGCTGATGATACCATCATATTGTGCAGATAATGCACTGTTGAAATATATAAAAGAATAATTTTTGGCTCGTTTTAAAATATTGAAAATTAGAATTTTTGGACCGCAAACCCCATACGGCGCTGATTCATTTTACGTATATTAGATCAAAAAGTTTGTAGGCTGGTATGCTTATGGTACCATCATATTGTGCAGGTAATTTACTGTTGAAATATATAAAAGAATAATTTTTAGCTCGTTTGAAAATATTGAAAATTAAAATTTTTTAACCACGGACCCCATACTGCGCGGGATCATTTTACGTATATTAGATCAAAAAGTTTTTAGGTTGGTATGCTATGGTACCATCATATTGTACAGATAATGTACTGTTGAAATATATAATAGAATAATTTTTGGCATGTTTTGAAATATTGAGAATTAAAATTTTTAGTCCTATGATCTCATACGGCGCACAATTGTATTACGTATATTATACCAAAAAATTTATAGGCTGGTATGCTGATGGTACCATCATTTTGTGCAGATAATGTACTGTTGAAATATATAAAAGAATAATTTTTGGCTCGTTTTAAAATATTAAGAATTAAAATTTTTAATCCGATGGTTTCATCACAATTGTATTACGTATATTATACCAAAAAGTTTGTAGGCTGGTATGCTGATGGTACCATCATATTGTGCAGATAATTTACTGTTGAAATATATAATAGAATAATTTTTGGCTCGTTTTAAAATATTGAAAATTACAATTTTTGAACCGCAAAACCCATACGGCGCGGATTCATTTTACGTATATTAGATCAAAAAGTTTGGACGCTGGTATGCTGATGGTACCATCATATTGTGCAGATAATGTACTGTTGAAATATATAAAAGTATAATTTTTAGCTCGTTTGAAAATATTGAAAATTAAAATTTTTAAACCACGGTCCCCATACTGCGCGGATTCATTTTACGTATATTAGATCAAAAAGTTTGTTGGCTGGTATGCTGATGGTACCATCATATTGTGCAAATAATGTACTGTTGAAATATATAAAAGAATAATTTTTGGCTCGTTTTAAAATTTCGAAAATTAAAATTTTTAAACCGCGGACCCCATACTGCGCGGAATCATTTTACGTATATTAGATCAAAAAGTTTTTAGGTTGGTATGCCATGGTACCATCATATTGTGCAGATAATGTACTGTTGAAATATATAATAGAATAATTTTTGGCACGTTTTAAAATATTGAGAATTAAAATTTTTATTCCGATGATCTCATACGGCGCACAATTGTATTACGTATATTATACCAAAAAATTTGTAGGCTGGTTTGCTGATGGTACCATCATATTGTGCAGATAATGAACTGTTGAAATATATAAAAGATTAATTTTTGGCTCGTTTTAAAATATTGGAAATAAAATTTTTATACCGCGGACCACATACGGCGCGGATTCATTTTACGTATATTAGATCAAAAAGTTTGTAGGCTGATATGTTGATGGTACCATCATATTGTGCAGATAATGTACTGTTGAAATATATAAAAGAATAATTTTTGGCTCGTTTTAAAATATTAAGAATTAAAATTTTTAATCCGATGATTTCATACGGCGCGGATTCATTTTACGTATATTAGATCAAAAAGTTTGTAGGCTGGTAAGTTGATGGTTCCATCATATTGTGCAGATAATGTATTGTTGAAATATATAAAAGAATAATTTTTAGCTCGTTTGAAAATATTGGAAATTAAAATTTTTAAACCGCGGACCTCATACCGCGCGGATTCATTTTACGTATATTAGATCAAAATGTTTGTAGGCTGGTATGCTGATGGTACCATCATATTTTGTGCATATAATGTACTGTTAAAATATATAAAATACGGCGCAAATTCTATGACGAAGAATTATACTATGTGTATTAAACGAAAAAATTTGTACGCTCAAATCTGTTTGATATAAAATTAATCTGCATAAAATGTACTATTAAAAAAATCAGCGATGAATTCTATGCTTTTTTTGAATAGTTAAAGATGAAACTTTATAGCCGCGAACCCTACACTGCGCGGACTTATATTATGTATATTATATAAAATAATTTGCATGCTCGTATTTATTTAATATAAAGCGCCAATTATTTATCGCTTGTTTTTTTCAATAGTACGTTGTTTGCAGATTATTTTTATACCAAATAGATACGTGCGTGCAAATTCTTTTATTTGATATACATAATAAAAGTTTGCGCCATATAGGATCCGCTGCTACAAAGTATCGATTTTTAATATTCAAAATTTATTGCTTGTATATTTCGATAGTACATTGTATTATATATATAAAAGTTATATGCAAACAATGAAATATATTATTCGAGTTTTAAGTAGTAAACATATTATTTGTAAATAAAGTGACGATGTTAATGTCTAGTATTGTAACTTAATTTATTTAATGCGGAACGTTTCGTGCATCTACTTATGACTTCTTCAGCCGCAATTCAATCTACAAGTATGATACAAATTTTAAAAAATTCTTATTAATCTTACAAACTATTAATGTGTATATGTTACCCATGTGTATGATCACATTTTCTCAGTCCTTATTTTTCTTCGAGTATGTCAACCAGTAAAATATAAGTACGGAAACAGAAGTAAAAAGACTATTGGTACGAATAACATGTTTTTTAACTTGACCGAAGCTTAGTATGTCTGACAATGATATCAATTTCTAGCGGTGGTATTCTTATATCTATGTCGAGTATATGACTATATGAAGAGGCAATTAGAACACAATATTATTTGTTTATTTTTTATTATTTACACCGAATCGAGTAACGGAAAGTAAGAAGGATCTAGATATTCGCTATCTTCCATCACATTAAGCCCGTTTTTTTGTCGTTTTATGAAAATGCTTTCTGAGATCAACCTCTTATAGTAATTCGTTTCGTGATCCATGATCTTCACATTATCCCAATCAAATTCATGATTGTTTTCAACAATGTGTTGAGTGACTACAGAGCGTTTTGTCTCATTTTGTCTGATGTTTGACATATGTTCCTTAATTCTAGTTTGTAACCAAATGAAACAATCACTTAATGATCCGAACACGTATTCCACAGTCGAAAAGAATCCGGTTAAAAAAATTGAAATTGAACTAAATAAAATTTTAAAACAGTTGTTAGACAAAGAATTTATCACGTCTAAACAGTATTTCCAATTGAGATCCAGTGATAGTCTGATTCCTAAAGCATGCGGAATACCAAAAATTCATAAAATCGGCTACCCACTCAGGGTCATTGTGTCATCGATAAATAGTCCGCTATATTCTATAGGCCTTTTTATACATAATATCTTAATCAAGAGCTTACCGCAAGCAAGAAGTAATGTGGAAAACAGTTTTTGTCTGTCTAATAATCTTTCAAAGATACAATTGAGTGAGGCTTGTGTTGTTATGTCATTGGATGTGGTATCCTTGTTCACGAACGTTCCGATAGATCTAGCGCTAAAGGGAATCAGCAATAGATGGCCATACATAAAAAATTCAACGGACATCCCAAGAAATGAATTTTTGAACATGGTGAAATTTGTTCTGACGTCTACATATTTCAGTTTTGATGGGGTATTTTATAAACAGACCTTTGGAACCCCCATGGGCTCGCCACTGTCTCCAATAATCGCGGATATTGTTTTACAGGACATCGAAAACAAGGCTCTATTTAAATTAGATGAAAAATTACCGTTCTATTACAGATATGTTGATGACATATTGTTGTTAGCTCCGAAACATTTGATCCAAAAAATAATAAATATTTTCAATTCATACCATGACAGAATTAAATTCACATGTGAAATGGAGGAAAATAGATCAATAAATTTCCTAGATTTAAAAATAATAGTAGAAGAGAATAATAGAATTGTAACAGATTGGTATCACAAAAAAACGCACTCAGATAGATATTTATCTTATTTTTCAAATCATCCCCTATGCCATAAGATAGGTACTATTTACGGTTTGGTGGATAGAGCCCTATTGTTGTCGCATCCACAATTCCATAATAAAAATATAAAATACATAATAGATACACTGTTAGAGAACGGATACCCTCGATCTTTTATATTTAGGTACGTAGGGGCCAGAACAAAGGAACTAATATTCACGAAATTAGATTCAAAAAGAACATCCGACAACATTTATAATAATAATAAAAAAAAGGAAGAAAAAAAGGAAAAAAAGTTCATAGCGGTTCCTTACATTAAATATTTGTCGGAACACATTTGTAAATCATTTCATGGTACTGAATTTGCAGTTGGATACAAATGTTTTAATAAGCTAAACAATATTATTAAAGTCCACAAGGATACCACTCCAACAAATTTAAATAATAATGTAATATATAAAATCAAATGCAAAGATTGTACAGCGTCATACGTAGGACAGACTAAGAGGCGGTTACAAACTAGAATTAAGGAACATATGTCAAACATCAGACAAAATGAGACAAAACGCTCTGTGGTCACTCAACACATTGTTGAAAACAATCATGAATTTGATTGGGATAATGTGAAGATCATGGATCACGAAACGAATTACTATAAGAGAGTTGATCTCAGAAAGCATTTTCATAAAACGACAAAAAAACGGGCTTAATGTGATGGAAGATAGCGAATATCTAGATCCTTCTTACTTTCCGTTACTCGATTCGGTGTAAATAATAAAAAATAAACAAATAATATTGTGTTCTAATTGCCTCTTAGTCATATACTCGACATAGATATAAGAATACCACCGCTAGAAATTGATATCATTGTCAGACATACTAAGCTTCGGTCAAGTTAAAAAACATGTTATTCGGACCAATAGTCTTTTTACTTCTGTTTCCGTACTTATATTTTACTGGTTGACATACTCGAAGAAAAATAAGGACTGACAAAATGTGATCGTACACATGGGTAACATATACACATTAATAGTTTGTAAGATTAATAAGAATTTTTTAAAATTTGTATCATACTTGTAGATTGAATTGCGGCTGAAGAAGTCATAAGTAGATGCACGAAACGTTCCGCATTAAATAAATTAAGTTACAATACTAGACATTAACATCGTCACTTTATTTATTTATTTCCTGCTCGAGAAAAGGCCTAATATTTATTACTTTTTAATTTCTAATTATCGAGCCAATTAATAATTGTATATTATTTGTAATATTATTTATAACATTTATAATTTTTATAACATATTTTTATTATAAAATTTAATTAGAAAATTAACACTTTAATTATCTGATTTCTGTCAAAAAATGTTAATCAAATTTAATCAAATTTTATATAAAAATATAATTTTTTTTTTATATAAAATCGAGAAATGGCGCGCTCGTAGCGCGCGCTTGTGTTGTTCTAGTACAATAAATTATACATTGCGGAATTTTTATAAACCAGTGGGATCTAAAATGTTCAATGTTTAAGAGCATATCCACTTATATATCATCCATAGGATACCAATAGCCATGACAGTTTTGAATGTTGCGACGAATAGATCCACCCTAAAATAAACAAATATTACATTTAATAAATTAATACATCTTACAAATATCTTATAAATAAATATAAATACTTATCTATAACTTTCATATAACAATAAATTGTTTCCAAATTTCATTCTTATTATTTAATATAGACTTACATTTTTGTAATACTAATATAATCTGTTCTTAATTCTTTGAAACTTTTTATTATTTAAGTTATATATATATGATATTAACAAAGAGCATTAAATCTACGATCAATACTATATTTATATTTAAAGATTATTAAAAATTAAGACACTGTTGAAATATGTTTTTACTCTCGTATAATCATTAATCAGGCTTATATATGAAATTATTGACATTTTAATTTGAGATGTAATTACCAAAATTTTATGTATTTTAATTTTTAATACTATAACTTTTTCTCTCCCCCCCCCCCCCTCCCCACTCTCACTCACTGTCTCTCTCTCTTTCTCTGTTTCTTTTTCAAATTACCTTATATATGTGGGTGCTGAAGAAAATTTAAAATCAAATCACTTTAAGAAAAGAATATAAATATAAGAATGCAAATATTGTTTGCAATATATATATCTTTTACGTTATCTCAATATATATAATGAATATCGATATATAACATATTTAGAATGCAAAATTAAATATATACATATACATAAACTTTTCTTCTTGCAATGTAAACAAGTTTTTTTATAAAATTTCTTAATATTTCTTTTTTATTTGCAAATAATAGAACAAAAATGAGAAATAATCTACTTTTTACAAATTAATTTTATTCTCTCATAAATTTGGATAGCAAACAAAAATAGTGTATAATTTAACAAAATATGTTTTATGTATTCAAGAAAAGTTAATAATTTTTCTAATTTTTAACTGGATCTCTTCTCTTGAAATTTACAGTAAAAACATGTATAAGAGTTGATTTTAAATATCAATTTGTAAATGGTATTATTTTATTTTTCTTTGATTTTTGAGTGAATTAATTTATTTTGTGTGCTCAATTCTAAAACAACAATAAAAAATTCATTTTGTTATAGAGTGAGCAATGTCATGTGGAAGTTATATTACTTTTATGTATCGTATATCGTATCGAAGATATTATATATCGTAAATATATGTATAATGTATAAATATATATATATTATTTTTATTTTATATATTAAATAGTTAAAATATTTCCGAGTATATAGAATAAAGTATGTATATATATTAATTACTAATATTAATTACTATAATTACTAATAAAATATTATTTACTTAATTCAATAGTTACTATTTCAATAGTTACTATTTCAAATATTATTTTAGTTAAAGTTTTTTGAAGAAACTTCAAAATATTTAGTTATACTTTTTCTATTTTAATTCTATTTTTTTATGTCTAATTTTTTACAGCATTGTATCTCACATATAAATAACAACAATGTTCTATTTATATTTTACACTCACCTTTTACGATGTGCTTTGGCTGCATCTAATCGATTCATGTCTTCATGGAGAAGATTTTTTTTGGCATTTATTATTGCATTCCTTCAAAATGATATAAAATTACTATTTAATAGCTTAAAATTATCTTTAGTATAAATATTAAAAGAAATGCGTCAAATCGATCAATATATTGTAAAACGAATAGTGCAATTAGAAGAATTAGAAAGAATGTTCTGCAACCCTAAACATATTTTGTGGTTTATACATCGACATAATCTAATATTTTATTTTTGCATAATATCGATTTTAAAAAAATATAAGTAAATTGACCGATTTATTTAAATTTTATGGATCTTTTCCATAAAAACTTTTCTCATTAAAAGTATCAAATTTAAAAATAAAGAAAGTAAAAAAAAAAATATGTGTTTATAAATGCTTAAATTTTTAAAAACAATTGATAAGAAAAAATGTAATTTTATTATATTAAACTAAATAAATTTGTACATAAGTTATATATAATTGAATGATACGTGGTAATTGTTTTATAATTATTTTATTATCATGTTTTTATTGTTATGAGTAAATACGTCGATTTAAAAATTTATTTTCTCAAACTTCAATTTTTTGTGCGTTTTATAAAAAAGTAATTTTCTCAAAAGATTATTTTATTAAAATGATACACAATATTTGATAGAAAATAATAAATATTTATGAATTTATGAATTTATGAATGTAACCTTAATTAGAAACAAGGACTAAAAACCAATATGTTGAAACGATTAGCATCTTTTCTCTATTTAAAATCAAGTATATTCATATATTTACCTGCCATGCTTATCTATATCCAAATCAGAAAGATCGATCGAGAACATTTCTCGATTATCAGATGGTATCAGTGTCATCAGATCTCGACTATTTGTATTATCAAATTTCCATTCGTTAAACATAAAATGTTGCAAAGCACGGTTGGCCACATATACTTTTCTCTGCAGTCCCAATACCCTATGTTGTATATTATATATTTACATAAAACTTTGTATTCTCAATGGCACAGCTTCAGTCATTATCGTAAATGATTGAATCGAAAAACACAAGTTTTAAAAAAAGTAAGAAGGCGTACAAATTTATATGGTGTTAAGAAAAATTATTTTTTACAAATTTTTACGTAGAAAGAAAAGTGAAAAATAACATTCTAAATTGATATTGAAAAATAGAATAATTATTGCTTTACTAAAAATAAAGAATTTTCTTTCACATAAAAAGGATTTCTCTTTTCCCTTTTCTTTCACTCTTTCCCTCTCTCTCCTCCCTTTCCTCTCTTTTTTTCTAGCTTTTTATAATCATACTAATTAAATTATATAATTATATTCTCTGATTTATATAAGAAATCTATATATTCTAGAATTTCTACTTGTATGATACTTACAAAGGTCGATGTCCCGAAAGTTTTAAAAGCAAATCTAGTAATATAGCTGGTAAGATATGCCACAATATGGTCAATATGTAATGCATAATTGAACTTTCGATAAATAATGTACTAGGGGTCCAGAGAACTCCTTCTAAGGATGTCTCTTCCGAGAGTTTGGTTATTATATTGGCAACTTCTCGAAATGATATATTTTTTTCATAAGGAAAAGTACAGTTTACGACAAAAAATGTGGAACCTGGTGTGAAACTAATAATAAATAATATTATATATTAGTCAATGCATTATTTATATAACATTTTATAATTATACTGCATTAAGTTTTAGAAATAATTTAAACAAATATAAGATTGCGGAAATCATGAGATATTATTACAAAATATTAATAATTTTATTTTTATATATTTTTTAACAAATTAAACATCTCAAAAAAATAAATAGATGAAAAAAATTGATTTAATAATTTTCAAATCTTAAGTATGATCTCATCATGTTTCATTAAAAAAAAAGTTATATTTATAAATTCTACTGAAAATAAATAACTTAATAAATAATAAACTTTAAATTTTAATGCAAAAAACAGGTTGAATAAGACGCGTGCAATAAGTATTTAGTTTTAAATCATTTTGTTTGTAGCTTAATGCAATTAGATATACGTTGATGATCATACGTTGTCAATCCACGCTTCCAGGTTACGAGAATTATAGTGTTGATGACAGTATCTACTGGTATGTAATTTTGTGAAATATAATTACTAGCAAATAAAACTCGTAATATTCCTTTTCCAGCAGCAATATATAGTCCTGTCGGGCCATTAAAGTTATCCACCCATCCTGGGATTGGATCCTTCAACGAACCGATCACTAAAAAAGACATTTTGTTATATTGCTGTTAGCAAACTAAAGATTTAATGTATTTTATTATTTAAAATAATTAAATAAGTTGTTTCGGGTAATAATAATATTTATACAATTAATTCTATCATATATAAATGCAGCAGAAACTAATGTAAATCGGCTACTAACTATCTCTATAAAATTTATCTATCTATGAAATTTTTAATTTAGACGCTTAAATTTTTCCTTCGCTATTTCTATTTGAATAATATATTCATGTACATATATTTTGTATTTTGCTATAAATATACTAAATATACAAATATTATTCGTTTCAAAACTTTCTATATAAAATAAAGAAAGGAGCAGATTTCCAACTTATCCAAAGTATTAGAAAAAGCAGAAAAAATAACTCTTGTTTCTAACATTCAAGAAGAAGTTACGTACCTATGGAAGGTCTCACAATCGCACAAGGCAAGGATAAAGAATATTCCTGTATTATACTCTCCGCTAAGTTTTTCGAGAATATGTAAGTGTTGGGAATAGTATTCAAACATCTGTACATAATTTCAAACAAATATTGAAATAATTAAAACATTAAAAAATGATCGAAAATAATTGGAATATTATAATATGAATAGAAGAGAATAATTACATATTTATAATTAATACATATTTAAAATTTACATACATATGATATATTTGATATTTATATTTGACACACTTACTTAGCTGTAAAGATATTCAAGATATGCTCATCCGATGACTCAGCCATTTTGATCATTTTCCGCCAATCATCTATAGGTGGGTACACTTTTTCTTTTATAAATGGTTTATCTAAATTTGTATATGCTGTGCTAACATATACTAAGGCCTTTAACAGATAAAAATAATTATTATTAAAATTGTATTTTAGTTAAAATGCTATAGTTAAAGTTATTCGGAGCAAAAAATTCTATTCTTGGTCAAAATAATATAATTAGAGAGTTCGGGGCAAAAGATTTAGGCATGTGTGTGTGTGTGTGTGTGTGTTCACAATTTTAAATATAAATTTGTTTTTCAGGGGCGCGGAGTACATAGATTATTCTGTCCTTTTCTAATTTTTTAAGTTATTATTTTTTTAATTATTATAGTTAATTTTCTATTTCTAAAATATCTTTGTAATATTATACATTATAATATATACATAATAATATATGTACGTATATGTTATACATATATTTAAAACTTAAAAAATATACCTTATAAAAATATCTAGAAATAAATGTGTAATGAAAATGTTAGTGTATCACGCTAAATAAAAGCCCATGTAAGATAATTCACATAATTAAATACCATAAAAAAATTTATCATGAATATACAATTGTATTTACTTACGATTAAATTCTTCATACTTTCGGCTAAGATACATATATCTCTCGTTGATCTAGTATTAGTAAGAATGGCGTATTTTAAGGTGTCGTTAAATTTCACAGTTGCCCCCGCATGAATTATTATAGTTACTCTTTCAAATAGCATTTGTCTATCGACAGCCGACAAACCTAAATTTTCTTGACTGATATCGCCAGAAACTGGAATTAATTTCTTGAAATTTAAAGGTTGCTCCTCTCGTAATTTATCGTATAACTGAAATAAACGAATACTATGCAGTATTTATTAGAATAGTTGACATAATGTTTAACTGTAAGATATTTTTACACAAAATTGTAAAATATTTTTTTATGACTGTCTACAATTCATTAAATTACTCTAAACGTTTCTCTCAATGTTTCATATCTCATACATTTTTTTCTCAAATTTTATAATTACAAAATTAATTTTCTATTGACATATAACATAATAAAAAGATAATCCAAAAATTCTTCTTATCGAGATGTTATAACAATTCTTAAACAAATGTTGTGTGTTGCAAAAAAGATATCCATTTTGATAAATAACTTACCGGTAAGTTTAACATTTTTTCAAGTCTTTCGTTAAGATTCAGTCCTTTTTTCGGACGCATCAATAGAAATATTTCTCGAACATCCGGACAAGATCGCAGTATCTTTTCAAAATATACTTTGCCCAGAAATCCTGTTGCGCCTGTCAAAAATATACTTTGTCCAGCGTAAAACGCCGGAATCGACTTGGCTGGATCAATTGTATTGTTATCCATTGTTATTAAAATAAAGAAAATAAACAACAAATAAATTGACAACGTAGAAGCAACAGCAAAAACTATATATACAAGTGTACTTAAAAACGCTATTGTCTCTTTTAAGTCGATATCGTTACTAAACATTAGTCAGACCTTGGATTATATACTAGTGGTAAAGCTAAGGACAGAGAGGGAGAGAGAGAGAGAAAGGAAGAGAGGGAGAGAAAGGAACTAATATATGTATCAATAAACCGGAAATATAGGTCAAAGTTGAAAGAATATGCAATGCAAGCAGTTTTATGCAGCATTCACCAATAGTACGCATCATTCGCCAATAATAGCAAAATCATAATATGCAATTTGTTTCGTATTTAATATATAATTTGTTTAAATTTTACGAAGAACATTGGACGTAATTTATTATATTTTTTAAACAGTTTGGTCTGAACAACTTAAAATTTGAATTTAAATAGAATTAAATTAGATAAAGCATTTATACATATATATATATATATATATACAATTGAAAAATATAAATGATGGGGAAATGATGATAGCTTTATAAGTTTATGCAAGCTTATTGTAAAATTAAATAAATTCGATAACCTTTGAATTACTAATTCAAAGGGGTTGTAGAGTTTGAACTTTTGTTATACGTTTGTATATGTTAATTTGAATCATATATATTTAATAAGTTATTGAAGTTTGAAATTTTTATTCTTATGTATTTGGCGCGAGTTAGACACAATTTATGTATCATCAGTTATTATATTTTCACACAAATATTATAATAAATCTTTATATAAATAATAAATAGATTGGAGTGTATATATATTTTAAAAGATATATTGTTTCGAAAAATCTAAATACTTTATGAGAAGTATTATTATAAATACACGCACACATACAAAAAGACTAACGTGATAAGATAAATATGTTTACTATAAAAAAAAAAAACAATTTTGGTTACTGCATTTTGGAAAAATGTTTTATTTCTTTAAAAATTTTACCAGCACTTATAAAAAGAAAATAAGTACTTCATATTTCACAATATTTTATAACTTTATACGTACAAAATTTATTTTAAAAAGTGTAATTCTCATCTGAATATATATTTTCTTACGACACAATCGAAATGCATCACAGCATTAAAATATTCAAAAGTGTATACTTCGATGTACTTAATAAATATTCATTATATTTCTGCAATATATCCAATGATAACCCAGTGAGCATTATTGAGAGGAAGAGCTCTTTAAGAGAACTTTTTGAAAACTTCATTAATTTTTCTCAAAAATGATATTAGTAAGTTATCTTTTTGTAAGATATCTTTCAAAAGAGCTCTTTAAGAGAACTTTTGAAGACCTTATTAATTTCTCTTAAAAATGATATCAGTAAGTTATCTTTTTGTAAGATATCTTTCAGAAGAGCTCTTTATGTTGTCTATTCATAGATGTTTGTAGAGTCTCTAGCAAGCGTGCTATTTTACGAACGCCGCACATGGGCAAGCCACATAATACGTGTGTGAACTGCGTGCTCTGAGTTGAATTTCAAGGAAATAGCATTTACGTTCTTCGATATTAACGTTTAATCTTTCTTTCTTAAATTATAAATATTATTAAATATGTATTTGAGCATAAAATAGAGATTATATATTTTCATATATATTTTTGTTATTTGTTCTATGTTGCCTCTATATCCAACCAAAGAAGTTGGGTTATGTCTGCAAAAAGCACGTTGCAATCATAAAGTTTTTTTTATGGGCAAAGTCTATGGGCATTTTGAAACCTGTTTTAATTTTAATAAAATGTTATAAAAGAAATGTATACTAAGATTTATATTTTTTTTAAATATAAAAATATGTAAAAATATAATACTACAAATAGCAATTCTTAATAACGGTAACCTTTTTTTGATATTTAAAAGAAGTCAGATTGTGGAATTCTTTTAGATGTCGTTTATGTGATGTCTTTCTTTCCTCTAAAATCGACGCATTGGAGGACTTATTGATATCATAATATTATCATTTTGATGGAGTTATCGGAAGTCCGACTCTTAAACTTGAGTACTTTATGAATTTCTTTTGATAACATATTGCTCACTGGGTTGCGTTGCCCAGGCCTTCGATTTGAAAGATTCCGCAAAGGTATCCGCGGTTTGATTCTTTAGAACGTTATCCTTTAACACCGCAGCAAGGTTGAAAATAGCATCCACCGGTGCTTTTTCTTCCGCAGTTCGCAAGAGGTGTTCGCAATCGTTGCGATTGGCGATATTAATATTTTTGACAATGCGCACATGTACACGGTAGGATTCCCACAAATAAATTTTCATGCGCTGATAACCATTTTTTACCCCAGTTCGCGAAACTAATACGACGTTCTTGGCACCTCGCAGTATTAGCCAGTCAGTTAACTCCAAACCGAATCCACCCAGACCTTTATTATGATGTAGCTTCTATCGTCGCGACAATAATAACGGCGATGTGCGAGAACAGGTTCGTTCAAAGGTTGATTTTCCTCTGGAATCTTTAAAATTATCTAAAAATATATATATATATATATATATATATATATTGTTACGTCCGCGCGACAGTTTCGCGATAGCTCGAAGCGCGCAACGCAACGTCACACTCTCACACACATTCGCGCCGGGAAATGAACCAGACGATATATAAAAGAACTCGATAACTTTAATGGAATTAGAATACAAGAGCACGTTAAATAAATGTAACAAGAGAGACCGCGCGACCGATCAGCTCGACAGCTGTCACTCAAGTCCCTATCATGGCGTCCAGAAACAATCTCGTGTCGGTTGTTAATAAATAATCTCCTTGACGATGTTATCTTGGAAACGCATAGGGGATGTAATCCAGGGACGTAACAATATATATAAACGTAATTAACGCTTTGTAGACACTTCATTGACTTTTCACATTGACTTTTCGCGGTTTCGAACCTTCATACACGATATGTTTTGTATGCTATGTAATCTTGCAGTTTTTGTTTTCAAGTAATTTTATAACATTTTTTTGTTAATTGCGTAATTTAATAAATCATGAGCTAGTCTATAATTACTTGCATCGAGTATTTTGTTTATTTTTTTTATTAAAATGAACAATATGTATTTCATATACATTACAAATTAGAGTTCAAATGTCAAGTGCACACATATAAAAAGATGTTGCACAAAACCTACAGACATGTAAAAATTATTGTTTTTTTGGTTAAAAGAAATAAATATGAAATAAAAAGAACAAGACATGCAGTTTGTGTAAATTGCAATAATACAAGTATCGTCATATCAGTTTTTTTTCATCAGAATAGTTAATAAATATTATTTTTAATAACTTTTTTTAAATTAATAATACTTTTATTGTCTCTTAATATTATTATTTTTCAAAATAATATTATAATCAAATATAAGAACATGCATATTTCGTAATTATTATAGTAAATAAATAAACAATTCGGGTAATAATAACATAATTCAATAAAAAAAAATTACGAGAATAAAACAATCATATTTTGTAGTTTTTGACATTGAATACAATTCTGATTTTGACACTTTTCCATCATGTTACAATTTCAAGAAATTTGTAATTAAAGTTGCAAGAATTGGTGAAAGCTTTTTAAATGTATTTTATCATATTATACAAACGTGTGCAACATGTTGGAGCAGTTTTATTGACAAAATTAAGTATTTATAAAATTAAGTTGACATAACTTTTAGCTTTTAAAAAATATTAGTTGTGTCAAAATTCTATAATAAGATCCATAAAAACTTACTTTTTCAAAAAAATTAAAAAAAGCGTCAAGTATACACGCCAGTTAAAAAAAATTTTATATATTTTATTATTTACAAAATGGTGTTATTTTAAGTTAACAAAAAGAGTGATATTGAAAAATTGCACCAATTAAAAATATAAATTTTTAAAAATATTAATTGAAGATAACATTAAATTAAATTAAAAATAAATAGAAAAATTATAAATTATAAATTAATACAAAAAATTAAAAACTTATACAAAAATTAAAAATTAATTCGAATAAAAAAAAATAAAAAATTTTAATTAAAGAAATTTACGTCTTGCTGTTGCATGCGCGTGACTTGGCGCAAAACACTACCATGTTTCTTGATAATTTTTTGACATAAAATATGCAGTAGATGCATATTAGTGTCAAAGTTTAGAGGAAATTCCACAAAAAATGAATATTTAAGTATATCAAAATGAACACAATAAACTGATTGTTTCAATGTTATGACTTCTATTGTGTGTCACAAGAAAATATATTCAGATGAGAATCAGATTATTTTAGACAAATTATGTACGTAAAGTTCTAAAACATTGTGAAATATAAAATATTTATTTTCTTTTTATAAATGCTGGAAAAAATTTCAAAGAAATAAAACGCTTTTCCAAAATTCAGTAATCAAAATAATTTCTTTTGCAGTAAACATATTTATCGAATAAATAGACGTTTTTTTGTATTTACTTTTGTAAAACTTTGTAAAACAATTTGATTTTTCGAAACGATATCTAAGTAACGATGTTGACTTATAAGAGGCATAAGTACATTTGCATATTATTTGCTGTTGAGTCTACGTTGTTAATACTATTTACGTTTGCTTTATTTTAATAACAATGGATAAGGTTACAATTGATCCAGCCAAGTCGATTTCGGCGTTTTAGATTGGACAAAATATACACTACGCAAAATAATTAGGGGAGCGCTTTAAAACTAGTAAACTTTGATGATTTTTAAGAAGCCATATCTCGGCTTAGAGAGGTCGTAGAACAATGTTTCTGGGCGCATTTTAACGGGTGAAGCCTCAACTTTAAAGTGGGTAATATAGCATTATTCGTCTCATCGAACTGTTTTTCGTGTGAGGCTTAAAATCAGATGGCAAAAAAACTCTGAAAATTTCTTGACTTTGTAGTTATCCATGGAAAAAGCAAGGATGGAACCATAAATGCCACCACATTGGCTTTGAAGTAGGAACCCTCCCCTTTAAAATGCCGCAAGAAATATTGCTCTATCATATCTAGGAGCCGAGTTATCGCATTTCAAAGTTACCCTTGCATTTTGCAAGATTTTTAGCAATACCGCCGGCATTCGCGTTATCCAATGTGCACCACGGGGAGGTTGCTCGGTTGAATTTTGCACATCATATGTATGGTGTATGTGTACGTCAATGTTAAGTGTGTGCGTAATGCGTGTGGGTGTGTCATGTGATTCAAACGCTTCGAAGCATTTCTAGCGTCTCCCAAACCACAATCTCTGTCACAATAATGGCAAATTATTTGAACATCTGCTGTTAGTCCAATCTTAATACTACTGTCATGTACTTGTTAATTAATTAATAATGGTTTTTCATTTATTGTTATCAAAACAATTACAAACTTTTAATTAAAAAGTTTTTAATTAAAAAGAATAATAATCCACATTTTTTTGATTATTTGATTATAATTATAATTCTTTAAAAAAGGCTCAAATATAATTTTGTTACTCTATTTTTGATTTATGACTTTATTAATTTTTGACTTTATTAATTCATTCTCCAGAGATGAGATGTGACTTATAATCACTCTATACACACCCTACATATTATATTACATATACATATATACATTAGTATTATATTGGCAATAAGAGTCAAACGCAGATATCAGTGCGCAAACAAATTAACTTTATTCAATCAATTTACGAACGTTTCGACCATTTTTTGTGGTCATCTTCAGCGTATCGCTATGAAAATCAATAATTAAAACGCTTTACATTAAATCTATACATTCTTAGTCTAAGCTAAACGCGTTACATTAATAGTCAAAACAAAACAAACAACAACTGTCTGAGAACTAAATTTCAACATTAAAAATCGCAAGTCACATCGTCGTTACATTTTTAAGATGTCTTGTTAACAATTATATTTCGACTAATGACGTCATCTCGTCTAACAGTCTTCCTGCTGGTCTTTAAGGTTGACAGACCATCAAGCCATAAGAAACCCTCAGATCTAGCAAGAATTCTCCAATGCAAAGACGAAAATAAAATATTTTAACAGCAAATTACTTACAGTATGACGTCCATAATTAACTATATAATTTTACACTTTGATTGATACAGAATCGAACATGAAACGGTAGATATTAATTATAACAGTTTCTGTCATTATAAATAGATATGATATCTCACACAGCCGTTATCAAAATGAGCTGTGAGAATGTCTGTAAGGTAATCGAACTATTGTTTATATAATGTATTTATTAGTTTTTTCTCTCAAGGGCGTTAAACATTTATTAGTCTTTCAATCGACGAAAGATAAATATCCGGTAACCTTCCGTGTCCGTCTGCAAATTCAAACCATTTACTTGTTTTTTAATAAATATCATTTCGGAAATCAGTCTTCTGTAATAATAGGGGTCCCTGTCTAAGATCTTTACATTGTCCCAACGAAAATCATGATCGAAACTCAGTCTATGCTCCGTGATTACTGAACTATTCGTGGTATTTCTGTTAATGTGATTTCTATGTTCCTTTATTCTGGTGTTCAATTGTCTTCCCGTTTGTCCCACATACGACGCGTTACAATCCCTGCAATCTATCTTATATACAAACGTAATAGTACCATAAACAAACGTTCTCGGGGAGGTACTTGAACTTTTTTTCTCAACATCCACTTTGTCAAAAGAGGGGCACGGTAATAGGCTTAACAGACAAAGTGTTCTTTCTCTCTCATCCAGAATTTCATGAGAAAAATTTGCGATTTGTAGTCAATGTTTTACTCAACAATTACTATCCTTTGGATTTCATTTTTCACACTATTTTGGACAGATTAAAAACATTATTTAAATCAAAGAATATGAATTTAAATCATAATTCACAAGAAAAAAGTCATACGTTTTTTACAGTTCCATATGTTCCCTCGATTTCAGAACAATTTAAACACATTGTTAAAGACTTAGAAGTTAGAGTTGCATATTCGAGTCTGAATAAATTGAAGAGCATCATTAGAGCCCAAAAAGATCCGATATCTGGATCATGTAGTAGGAATGTTGTATATAAGATAGATTGCAGGGATTGTAACGCGTCGTATGTGGGACAAACGGGAAGACAATTAAACACCAGAATAAAGGAACATAGAAATCACATTAACAGAAATACCACGAATAGTTCAGTAATCACGGAGCATAGACTGAGTTTCGATCATGATTTTCGTTGGGACAATGTAAAGATCTTAGACAGGGACCCTTATTATTACAGAAGACTGATTTCAGTACTCTGCGTTGATACCACTGCTT